>NW_027208085.1:0-15840 GCF_963455315.2 Globicephala melas | reverse complement strand
ACTCTAGGTTCCACATGCATGTTTTAGCTGAAGGAAGAATACCTTAAACCTGGGTAGTTGAAACCTGTGGAATGGGTACCATGCAATATGACTTCAAAGGGTCTTCATTTGCTCACCGAACCTCTCCAATCCTATCACTGCTGCGTTTATGTCCCTGTACACATGCTTGATTCTCTTTCGGAGACATAGCAATCCATAGGTTTTAAGATACTTAAGAGTCAGGTACATTCTTAGGCGTTTAATATGCGGTGTTGAGTCCATTTCGTTGAGCAAGGAGTAGCTCTTGTCTATTCCATATTTGGCTTAAGGAACTTTATCTGTGCTCATTTCAATCTCTGGTTTTATGCAGCACCCCAACTCACCTTTACCCTTAAACAAGCATAAGTTGGTTTTCTAAATTTGAGACCCTGTTCTGTTCTGTAATTCAGTTCCTGTGTAGCCAAGTTTACATTCCGTGTATTACTGATATCTTATGATGTTTCTTTTTCTGTGTGACTTATTTCAGTTAGAATCATCGTACCTGAATCCACTCATTGTGCTGCTACGGGCCTGATGACATAGATTTCACTGCTGAGTGATACTGCATTGTACGTAAGTACCACAAGTTCTTTATCCATTTTTCACTTTCTGTGATATTGAACTTGTATGGTAAACGAGGTTCTTGTAAACAGAGGTGTCCCAAACATTGGGGTGGCTGTGTCTTTTTGATTTTAATTTCCCTAAGCTATAGGACCATAAGTGGAAGTGCCCTAGGCTCTGTTGCTTTGTTTTTTAGATGTTTCAGGAAACACCATACACTTCTCCCGAGTGTCTGTTGGCAGTTTACATCCCGCCCATCAGCATAACAAGGCTCCCAGTTCTCCATGGCCTGTCCTGCCTTTCTGGATTTTACACTTTTTTCAGATGGCCCTTTTGACCGGGGGGAAGTGAGACTTCATTGTAGTGCAGATTTCCTTTGCAAGCTTGCTTGGTTGGCCAAAAAGGGCGTATGCGTTTTTTCCTGAATATATTCAGGAAAAAACGCATACGCCCTTTTTGGCCAAGTGCATCATTGTGGACGTTCTGCCTCTTTTCCTATGCTTTCAATGCAATTCCAGTCTACCTCCTGAAATCGGTTTCCTGCAATTCTGCCCCGCTTTCCAGTCCTCTTGGCAGCCTTACTTCAGTATATTTTTGGACGATAGTTGTCATTTATAACTCTGCAGGTTTGTGAATTACAGTGCCCCTGAGCTCCTTTCTTCAACTCGTTTTCTTGTGAGCTGGCCGCAACACCGCAGGATGGCTTCAGGCCCTAATCTGGTTCCGGCACGGCACGCTGAGCCTTTGGTTATTTCCTCTTCCTGGTGGGAAATGAGAGTTAAATTTGCCCGTCCAGACACCTCCAGCTAGTCTCTCATTGGTTCTCGCTATTCCTGTTCATCTTCCGCAGAAATTGCAAACTGGGCCAAACAGGAGGTTAAAGGGACTGACTCTCCAAGTCGGGAGAGTGTTAGTAAAGCGTCTGGAATGTTGCACCCGAGTACCAGGGTACGAAAACTGAGACATATTTGAACACGTCTCCCGCTCACATGGTTGATCATACTCTAGGTTCCACATGCATGTTTTAGCTGAAGGAAGAATACCTTAAACCTGGGTAGTTGAAACCCGTGGAATGGGTACCATGCAATATGACTTCAAAGGGTCTTCATTTGCTCACCGAACCTCTCCAATCCTATCACTGCTGCGTTTATGTCCCTGTACACATGCTTGATTCTCTTTCGGAGACATAGCAATCCATAGGTTTTAAGATACTTAAGAGTCAGGTACATTCTTAGGCGTTTAATATGCGGTGTTGAGTCCATTTCGTTGAGCAAGGAGTAGCTCTTGTCTATTCCATATTTGGCTTAAGGAACTTTATCTGTGCTCATTTCAATCTCTGGTTTTATGCAGCACCCCAACTCACCTTTACCCTTAAACAAGCATAAGTTGGTTTTCTAAATTTGAGACCCTGTTCTGTTCTGTAATTCAGTTCCTGTGTAGCCAAGTTTACATTCCGTGTATTACTGATATCTTATGATGTTTCTTTTTCTGTGTGACTTATTTCAGTTAGAATCATCGTACCTGAATCCACTCATTGTGCTGCTACGGGCCTGATGACATAGATTTCACTGCTGAGTGATACTGCATTGTACGTAAGTACCACAAGTTCTTTATCCATTTTTCACTTTCTGTGATATTGAACTTGTACGGTAAACGAGGTTCTTGTAAACAGAGGCGTCCCAAACATTGGGGTGGCTGTGTCTTTTTGATTTTAATTTCCCTAAGCTATAGGACCATAAGTGGAAGTGCCCTAGGCTCTGTTGCTTTGTTTTTTAGATGTTTCAGGAAACACCATACACTTCTCCCGAGTGTCTGTTGGCAGTTTACATCCCGCCCATCAGCATAACAAGGCTCCCAGTTCTCCATGGCCTGTCCTGCCTTTCTGGATTTTACACTTTTTTCACATGGCCCTTTTGACCGGGGGGAAGTGAGACTTCATTGTAGTGCAGATTTCCTTTGCAAGCTTGCTTGGTTGGCCAAAAAGGGCGTATGCGTTCTTTCCTGAATATATTCAGGAAAAAACGCATACGCCCTTTTTGGCCAAGTGCATCATTGTGGACGTTCTGCCTCTTTTCCTATGCTTTCAATGCAATTCCAGTCTACCTCCTGAAATCGGTTTCCTGCAATTCTGCCCCGCTTTCAAGTCCTCTTGGCAGCCTTACTTCAGTATATTTTTGGACGATAGTTGTCATTTATAACTCTGCAGGTTTGTGAATTACAGTGCCCCTGAGCTCCTTTCTTCAACTCGTTTTCTTGTGAGCTGGCCGCAACACCGCAGGATGGCTTCAGGCCCTAATCTGGTTCCGGCACGGCACGCTGAGCCTTTGGTTATTTCCTCTTCCTGGTGGGAAATGAGAGTTAAATTTGCCCGTCCAGACACCTCCAGCTAGTCTCTCATTGGTTCTCGCTATTCCTGTTCATCTTCCGCAGAAATTGCAAACTGGGCCAAACAGGAGGTTAAAGGGACTGACTCTCCAAGTCGGGAGAGTGTTAGTAAAGCGTCTGGAATGTTGCACCCGAGTACCAGGGTACGAAAACTGAGACATATTTGAACACGTCTCCCGATCACATGGTTGATCATACTCTAGGTTCCACATGCATGTTTTAGCTGAAGGAAGAATACCTTAAACCTGGGTAGTTGAAACCCGTGGAATGGGTACCATGCAATATGACTTCAAAGGGTCTTCATTTGCTCACCGAACCTCTCCAATCCTATCACTGCTGCGTTTATGTCCCTGTACACATGCTTGATTCTCTTTCGGAGACATAGCAATCCATAGGTTTTAAGATACTTAAGAGTCAGGTACATTCTTAGGCGTTTAATATGCGGTGTTGAGTCCATTTCGTTGAGCAAGGAGTAGCTCTTGTCTATTCCATATTTGGCTTAAGGAACTTTATCTGTGCTCATTTCAATCTCTGGTTTTATGCAGCACCCCAACTCACCTTTACCCTTAAACAAGCATAAGTTGGTTTTCTAAATTTGAGACCCTGTTCTGTTCTGTAATTCAGTTCCTGTGTAGCCAAGTTTACATTCCGTGTATTACTGATATCTTATGATGTTTCTTTTTCTGTGTGACTTATTTCAGTTAGAATCATCGTACCTGAATCCACTCATTGTGCTGCTACGGGCCTGATGACATAGATTTCACTGCTGAGTGATACTGCATTGTACGTAAGTACCACAAGTTCTTTATCCATTTTTCACTTTCTGTGATATTGAACTTGTACGGTAAACGAGGTTCTTGTAAACAGAGGCGTCCCAAACATTGGGGTGGCTGTGTCTTTTTGATTTTAATTTCCCTAAGCTATAGGACCATAAGTGGAAGTGCCCTAGGCTCTGTTGCTTTGTTTTTTAGATGTTTCAGGAAACACCATACACTTCTCCCGAGTGTCTGTTGGCAGTTTACATCCCGCCCATCAGCATAACAAGGCTCCCAGTTCTCCATGGCCTGTCCTGCCTTTCTGGATTTTACACTTTTTTCAGATGGCCCTTTTGACCGGGGGGAAGTGAGACTTCATTGTAGTGCAGATTTCCTTTGCAAGCTTGCTTGGTTGGCCAAAAAGGGCGTATGCGTTTTTTCCTGAATATATTCAGGAAAAAACGCATACGCCCTTTTTGGCCAAGTGCATCATTGTGGACGTTCTGCCTCTTTTCCTATGCTTTCAATGCAATTCCAGTCTACCTCCTGAAATCGGTTTCCTGCAATTCTGCCCCGCTTTCAAGTCCTCTTGGCAGCCTTACTTCAGTATATTTTTGGACGATAGTTGTCATTTATATCTCTGCAGGTTTGTGAATTACAGTGCCCCTGAGCTCCTTTCTTCAACTCGTTTTCTTGTGAGCTGGCCGCAACACCGCAGGATGGCTTCAGGCCCTAATCTGGTTCCGGCACGGCACGCTGAGCCTTTGGTTATTTCCTCTTCCTGGTGGGAAATGTGAGTTAAATTTGCCCGTCCAGACACCTCCAGCTAGTCTCTCATTGGTTCTCGCTATTCCTGTTCATCTTCCGCAGAAATTGCAAACTGGGCCAAACAGGAGGTTAAAGGGACTGACTCTCCAAGTCGGGAGAGTGTTAGTAAAGCGTCTGGAATGTTGCACCCGAGTACCAGGGTACGAAAACTGAGACATATTTGAACACGTCTCCCGATCACATGGTTGATCATACTCTAGGTTCCACATGCATGTTTTAGCTGAAGGAAGAATACCTTAAACCTGGGTAGTTGAAACCCGTGGAATGGGTACCATGCAATATGACTTCAAAGGGTCTTCATTTGCTCACCGAACCTCTCCAATCCTATCACTGCTGCGTTTATGTCCCTGTACACATGCTTGATTCTCTTTCGGAGACATAGCAATCCATAGGTTTTAAGATACTTAAGAGTCAGGTACATTCTTAGGCGTTTAATATGCGGTGTTGAGTCCATTTCGTTGAGCAAGGAGTAGCTCTTGTCTATTCCATATTTGGCTTAAGGAACTTTATCTGTGCTCATTTCAATCTCTGGTTTTATGCAGCACCCCAACTCACCTTTACCCTTAAACAAGCATAAGTTGGTTTTCTAAATTTGAGACCCTGTTCTGTTCTGTAATTCAGTTCCTGTGTAGCCAAGTTTACATTCCGTGTATTACTGATATCTTATGATGTTTCTTTTTCTGTGTGACTTATTTCAGTTAGAATCATCGTACCTGAATCCACTCATTGTGCTGCTACGGGCCTGATGACATAGATTTCACTGCTGAGTGATACTGCATTGTACGTAAGTACCACAAGTTCTTTATCCATTTTTCACTTTCTGTGATATTGAACTTGTACGGTAAACGAGGTTCTTGTAAACAGAGGCGTCCCAAACATTGGGGTGGCTGTGTCTTTTTGATTTTAATTTCCCTAAGCTATAGGACCATAAGTGGAAGTGCCCTAGGCTCTGTTGCTTTGTTTTTTAGATGTTTCAGGAAACAGCATACACTTCTCCCGAGTGTCTGTTGGCAGTTTACATCCCGCCCATCAGCATAACAAGGCTCCCAGTTCTCCATGGCCTGTCCTGCCTTTCTGGATTTTACACTTTTTTCAGATGGCCCTTTTGACCGGGGGGAAGTGAGACTTCATTGTAGTGCAGATTTCCTTTGCAAGCTTGCTTGGTTGGCCAAAAAGGGCGTATGCGTTCTTTCCTGAATATATTCAGGAAAAAACGCATACGCCCTTTTTGGCCAAGTGCATCATTGTGGACGTTCTGCCTCTTTTCCTATGCTTTCAATGCAATTCCAGTCTACCTCCTGAAATCGGTTTCCTGCAATTCTGCCCCGCTTTCAAGTCCTCTTGGCAGCCTTACTTCAGTATATTTTTGGACGATAGTTGTCATTTATAACTCTGCAGGTTTGTGAATTACAGTGCCCCTGAGCTCCTTTCTTCAACTCGTTTTCTTGTGAGCTGGCCGCAACACCGCAGGATGGCTTCAGGCCCTAATCTGGTTCCGGCACGGCACGCTGAGCCTTTGGTTATTTCCTCTTCCTGGTGGGAAATGAGAGTTAAATTTGCCCGTCCAGACACCTCCAGCTAGTCTCTCATTGGTTCTCGCTATTCCTGTTCATCTTCCGCAGAAATTGCAAACTGGGCCAAACAGGAGGTTAAAGGGACTGACTCTCCAAGTCGGGAGAGTGTTAGTAAAGCGTCTGGAATGTTGCACCCGAGTACCAGGGTACGAAAACTGAGACATATTTGAACACGTCTCCCGATCACATGGTTGATCATACTCTAGGTTCCACATGCATGTTTTAGCTGAAGGAAGAATACCTTAAACCTGGGTAGTTGAAACCCGTGGAATGGGTACCATGCAATATGACTTCAAAGGGTCTTCATTTGCTCACCGAACCTCTCCAATCCTATCACTGCTGCGTTTATGTCCCTGTACACATGCTTGATTCTCTTTCGGAGACATAGCAATCCATAGGTTTTAAGATACTTAAGAGTCAGGTACATTCTTAGGCGTTTAATATGCGGTGTTGAGTCCATTTCGTTGAGCAAGGAGTAGCTCTTGTCTATTCCATATTTGGCTTAAGGAACTTTATCTGTGCTCATTTCAATCTCTGGTTTTATGCAGCACCCCAACTCACCTTTACCCTTAAACAAGCATAAGTTGGTTTTCTAAATTTGAGACCCTGTTCTGTTCTGTAATTCAGTTCCTGTGTAGCCAAGTTTACATTCCGTGTATTACTGATATCTTATGATGTTTCTTTTTCTGTGTGACTTATTTCAGTTAGAATCATCGTACCTGAATCCACTCATTGTGCTGCTACGGGCCTGATGACATAGATTTCACTGCTGAGTGATACTGCATTGTACGTAAGTACCACAAGTTCTTTATCCATTTTTCACTTTCTGTGATATTGAACTTGTACGGTAAACGAGGTTCTTGTAAACAGAGGCGTCCCAAACATTGGGGTGGCTGTATCTTTTTGATTTTAATTTCCCTAAGCTATAGGACCATAAGTGGAAGTGGCCTAGGCTCTGTTGCTTTGTTTTTTAGATGTTTCAGGAAACACCATACACTTCTCCCGAGTGTCTGTTGGCAGTTTACATCCCGCCCATCAGCATAACAAGGCTCCCAGTTCTCCATGGCCTGTCCTGCCTTTCTGGATTTTACACTTTTTTCAGATGGCCCTTTTGACCGGGGAGAAGTGAGACTTCATTGTAGTGCAGATTTCCTTTGCAAGCTTGCTTGGTTGGCCAAAAAGGGCGTATGCGTTCTTTCCTGAATATATTCAGGAAAAAACGCATACGCCCTTTTTGGCCAAGTGCATCATTGTGGACGTTCTGCCTCTTTTCCTATGCTTTCAATGCAATTCCAGTCTACCTCCTGAAATCGGTTTCCTGCAATTCTGCCCCGCTTTCAAGTCCTCTTGGCAGCCTTACTTCAGTATATTTTTGGACGATAGTTGTCATTTATAACTCTGCAGGTTTGTGAATTACAGTGCCCCTGAGCTCCTTTCTTCAACTCGTTTTCTTGTGAGCTGGCCGCAACACCGCAGGATGGCTTCAGGCCCTAATCTGGTTCCGGCACGGCACGCTGAGCCTTTGGTTATTTCCTCTTCCTGGTGGGAAATGAGAGTTAAATTTGCCCGTCCAGACACCTCCAGCTAGTCTCTCATTGGTTCTCGCTATTCCTGTTCATCTTCCGCAGAAATTGCAAACTGGGCCAAACAGGAGGTTAAAGGGACTGACTCTCCAAGTCGGGAGAGTGTTAGTAAAGCGTCTGGAATGTTGCACCCGAGTACCAGGGTACGAAAACTGAGACATATTTGAACACGTCTCCCGATCACATGGTTGATCATACTCTAGGTTCCACATGCATGTTTTAGCTGAAGGAAGAATACCTTAAACCTGGGTAGTTGAAACCCGTGGAATGGGTACCATGCAATATGACTTCAAAGGGTCTTCATTTGCTCACCGAACCTCTCCAATCCTATCACTGCTGCGTTTATGTCCCTGTACACATGCTT
This sequence comes from Globicephala melas, assembly GCF_963455315.2. Taxonomy (NCBI): domain Eukaryota; kingdom Metazoa; phylum Chordata; class Mammalia; order Artiodactyla; family Delphinidae; genus Globicephala; species Globicephala melas. The sequence continues at coordinate 7,772 of NW_027208085.1, read as the reverse complement.
GATTCTCTTTCGGAGACATAGCAATCCATAGGTTTTAAGATACTTAAGAGTCAGGTACATTCTTAGGCGTTTAATATGCGGTGTTGAGTCCATTTCGTTGAGCAAGGAGTAGCTCTTGTCTATTCCATATTTGGCTTAAGGAACTTTATCTGTGCTCATTTCAATCTCTGGTTTTATGCAGCACCCCAACTCACCTTTACCCTTAAACAAGCATAAGTTGGTTTTCTAAATTTGAGACCCTGTTCTGTTCTGTAATTCAGTTCCTGTGTAGCCAAGTTTACATTCCGTGTATTACTGATATCTTATGATGTTTCTTTTTCTGTGTGACTTATTTCAGTTAGAATCATCGTACCTGAATCCACTCATTGTGCTGCTACGGGCCTGATGACATAGATTTCACTGCTGAGTGATACTGCATTGTACGTAAGTACCACAAGTTCTTTATCCATTTTTCACTTTCTGTGATATTGAACTTGTACGGTAAACGAGGTTCTTGTAAACAGAGGCGTCCCAAACATTGGGGTGGCTGTGTCTTTTTGATTTTAATTTCCCTAAGCTATAGGACCATAAGTGGAAGTGCCCTAGGCTCTGTTGCTTTGTTTTTTAGATGTTTCAGGAAACACCATACACTTCTCCCGAGTGTCTGTTGGCAGTTTACATCCCGCCCATCAGCATAACAAGGCTCCCAGTTCTCCATGGCCTGTCCTGCCTTTCTGGATTTTACACTTTTATCAGATGGCCCTTTTGACCGGGGGGAAGTGAGACTTCATTGTAGTGCAGATTTCCTTTGCAAGCTTGCTTGGTTGGCCAAAAAGGGCGTATGCGTTTTTTCCTGAATATATTCAGGAAAAAACGCATACGCCCTTTTTGGCCAAGTGCATCATTGTGGACGTTCTGCCTCTTTTCCTATGCTTTCAATGCAATTCCAGTCTACCTCCTGAAATCGGTTTCCTGCAATTCTGCCCCGCTTTCAAGTCCTCTTGGCAGCCTTACTTCAGTATATTTTTGGACGATAGTTGTCATTTATAACTCTGCAGGTTTGTGAATTACAGTGCCCCTGAGCTCCTTTCTTCAACTCGTTTTCTTGTGAGCTGGCCGCAACACCGCAGGATGGCTTCAGGCCCTAATCTGGTTCCGGCACGGCACGCTGAGCCTTTGGTTATTTCCTCTTCCTGGTGGGAAATGGGAGTTAAATTTGCCCGTCCAGACACCTCCAGCTAGTCTCTCATTGGTTCTCGCTATTCCTGTTCATCTTCCGCAGAAATTGCAAACTGGGCCAAACAGGAGGTTAAAGGGACTGACTCTCCAAGTCGGGAGAGTGGTAGTAAAGCATCTGGAATGTTGCACCCGAGTACCAGGGTACGAAAACTGAGACATATTTGAACACGTCTCCCGATCACATGGTTGATCATACTCTAGGTTCCACATGCATGTTTTAGCTGAAGGAAGAATACCTTAAACCTGGGTAGTTGAAACCCGTGGAATGGGTACCATGCAATATGACTTCAAAGGCTCTTCATTTGCTCACCGAACCTCTCCAATCCTATCACTGCTGCGTTTATGTCCCTGTACACATGCTTGATTCTCTTTCGGAGACATAGCAATCCATAGGTTTTAAGATACTTAAGAGTCAGGTACATTCTTAGGCGTTTAATATGCGGTGTTGAGTCCATTTCGTTGAGCAAGGAGTAGCTCTTGTCTATTCCATATTTGGCTTAAGGAACTTTATCTGTGCTCATTTCAATCTCTGGTTTTATGCAGCACCCCAACTCACCTTTACCCTTAAACAAGCATAAGTTGGTTTTCTAAATTTGAGACCCTGTTCTGTTCTGTAATTCAGTTCCTGTGTAGCCAAGTTGACATTCCGTGTATTACTGATATCGTATGATGTTTCTTTTTCTGTGTGACTTATTTCAGTTAGAATCATCGTACCTGAATCCACTCATTGTGCTGCTACGGGCCTGATGACATAGATTTCACTGCTGAGTGATACTGCATTGTACGTAAGTACCACAAGTTCTTTATCCATTTTTCACTTTCTGTGATATTGAACTTGTACGGTAAACGAGGTTCTTGTAAACAGAGGCGTCCCAAACATTGGGGTGGCTGTATCTTTTTGATTTTAATTTCCCTAAGCTATAGGACCATAAGTGGAAGTGCCCTAGGCTCTGTTGCTTTGTTTTTTAGATGTTTCAGGAAACACCATACACTTCTCCCGAGTGTCTGTTGGCAATTTACATCCCGCCCATCAGCATAACAAGGCTCCCAGTTCTCCATGGCCTGTCCTGCCTTTCTGGATTTTACACTTTTTTCAGATGGCCCTTTTGACCGGGGGGAAGTGAGACTTCATTGTAGTGCAGATTTCCTTTGCAAGCTTGCTTGGTTGGCCAAAAAGGGCGTATGCGTTTTTTCCTGAATATATTCAGGAAAAAACGCATATGCCCTTTTTGGCCAAGTGCATCATTGTGGACGTTCTGCCTCTTTTCCTATGCTTTCAATGCAATTCCAGTCTACCTCCTGAAATCGGTTTCCTGCAATTCTGCCCCGCTTTCAAGTCCTCTTGGCAGCCTTACTTCAGTATATTTTTGGACGATAGTTGTCATTTATAACTCTGCAGGTTTGTGAATTACAGTGCCCCTGAGCTCCTTTCTTCAACTCGTTTTCTTGTGAGCTGGCCGCAACACCGCAGGATGGCTTCAGGCCCTAATCTGGTTCCGGCACGGCACGCTGAGCCTTTGGTTCTTTCCTCTTCCTGGTGGGAAATGAGAGTTAAATTTGCCCGTCCAGACACCTCCAGCTAGTCTCTCATTGGTTCTCGCTATTCCTGTTCATCTTCCGCAGAAATTGCAAACTGGGCCAAACAGGAGGTTAAAGGGACTGACTCTCCAAGTCGGGAGAGTGTTAGTAAAGTGTCTGGAATGTTGCACCCGAGTACCAGGGTACGAAAACTGAGACATATTTGAACACGTCTCCCGATCACATGGTTGATCATACTCTAGGTTCCACATGCATGTTTTAGCTGAAGGAAGAATACCTTAAACCTGGGTAGTTGAAACCCGTGGAATGGGTACCATGCAATATGACTTCAAAGGGTCTTCATTTGCTCACCGAACCTCTCCAATCCTATCACTGCTGCGTTTATGTCCCTGTACACATGCTTGATTCTCTTTCGGAGACATAGCAATCCATAGGTTTTAAGATACTTAAGAGTCAGGTACATTCTTAGGCGTTTAATATGCGGTGTTGAGTCCATTTCGTTGAGCAAGGAGTAGCTCTTGTCTATTCCATATTTGGCTTAAGGAACTTTATCTGTGCTCATTTCAATCTCTGGTTTTATGCAGCACCCCAACTCACCTTTACCCTTAAACAAGCATAAGTTGGTTTTCTAAATTTGAGACCCTGTTCTGTTCTGTAATTCAGTTCCTGTGTAGCCAAGTTGACATTCCGTGTATTACTGATATCATATGATGTTTCTTTTTCTGTGTGACTTATTTCAGTTAGAATCATCGTACCTGAATCCACTCATTGTGCTGCTACGGGCCTGATGACATAGATTTCACTGCTGAGTGATACTGCATTGTACGTAAGTACCACAAGTTCTTTATCCATTTTTCACTTTCTGTGATATTGAACTTGTACGGTAAACGAGGTTCTTGTAAACAGAGGCGTCCCAAACATTGGGGTGGCTGTATCTTTTTGATTTTAATTTCCCTAAGCTATAGGACCATAAGTGGAAGTGCCCTAGGCTCTGTTGCTTTGTTTTTTAGATGTTTCAGGAAACACCATACACTTCTCCCGAGTGTCTGTTGGCAATTTACATCCCGCCCATCAGCATAACAAGGCTCCCAGTTCTCCATGGCCTGTCCTGCCTTTCTGGATTTTACACTTTTTTCAGATGGCCCTTTTGACCGGGGGGAAGTGAGACTTCATTGTAGTGCAGATTTCCTTTGCAAGCTTGCTTGGTTGGCCAAAAAGGGCGTATGCGTTTTTTCCTGAATATATTCAGGAAAAAACGCATATGCCCTTTTTGGCCAAGTGCATCATTGTGGACGTTCTGCCTCTTTTCCTATGCTTTCAATGCAATTCCAGTCTACCTCCTGAAATCGGTTTCCTGCAATTCTGCCCCGCTTTCAAGTCCTCTTGGCAGCCTTACTTCAGTATATTTTTGGACGATAGTTGTCATTTATAACTCTGCAGGTTTGTGAATTACAGTGCCCCTGAGCTCCTTTCTTCAACTCGCTTTCTTGTGAGCTGGCCGCAACACCGCAGGATGGCTTCAGGCCCTAATCTGGTTCCGGCACGGCACGCTGAGCCTTTGGTTCTTTCCTCTTCCTGGTGGGAAATGAGAGTTAAATTTGCCCGTCCAGACACCTCCAGCTAGTCTCTCATTGGTTCTCGCTATTCCTGTTCATCTTCCGCAGAAATTGCAAACTGGGCCAAACAGGAGGTTAAAGGGACTGACTCTCCAAGTCGGGAGAGTGTTAGTAAAGCGTCTGGAATGTTGCACCCGAGTACCAGGGTACGAAAACTGAGACATATTTGAACACGTCTCCCGATCACATGGTTGATCATACTCTAGGTTCCACATGCATGTTTTAGCTGAAGGAAGAATACCTTAAACCTGGGTAGTTGAAACCCGTGGAATGGGTACCATGCAATATGACTTCAAAGGGTCTTCATTTGCTCACCGAACCTCTCCAATCCTATCACTGCTGCGTTTATGTCCCTGTACACATGCTTGATTCTCTTTCGGAGACATAGCAATCCATAGGTTTTAAGATACTTAAGAGTCAGGTACATTCTTAGGCGTTTAATATGCGGTGTTGAGTCCATTTCGTTGAGCAAGGAGTAGCTCTTGTCTATTCCATATTTGGCTTAAGGAACTTTATCTGTGCTCATTTCAATCTCTGGTTTTATGCAGCACCCCAACTCACCTTTACCCTTAAACAAGCATAAGTTGGTTTTCTAAATTTGAGACCCTGTTCTGTTCTGTAATTCAGTTCCTGTGTAGCCAAGTTTACATTCCGTGTATTACTGATATCGTATGATGTTTCTTTTTCTGTGTGACTTATTTCAGTTAGAATCATCGTACCTGAATCCACTCATTGTGCTGCTACGGGCCTGATGACATAGATTTCACTGCTGAGTGATACTGCATTGTACGTAAGTACCACAAGTTCTTTATCCATTTTTCACTTTCTGTGATATTGAACTTGTACGGTAAACGAGGTTCTTGTAAACAGAGGCGTCCCAAACATTGGGGTGGCTGTATCTTTTTGATTTTAATTTCCCTAAGCTATAGGACCATAAGTCAAAGTGCCCTAGGCTCTGTTGCTTTGTTTTTTAGATGTTTCAGGAAACACCATACACTTCTCCCGAGTGTCTGTTGGCAATTTACATCCCGCCCATCAGCATAACAAGGCTCCCAGTTCTCCATGGCCTGTCCTGCCTTTCTGGATTTTACACTTTTTTCAGATGGCCCTTTTGACCGGGGGGAAGTGAGACTTCATTGTAGTGCAGATTTCCTTTGCAAGCTTGCTTGGTTGGCCAAAAAGGGCGTATGCGTTTTTTCCTGAATATATTCAGGAAAAAACGCATACGCCCTTTTTGGCCAAGTGCATCATTGTGGACGTTCTGCCTCTTTTCCTATGCTCTCAATGCAATTCCAGTCTACCTCCTGAAATCGGTTTCCTGCAATTCTGCCCCGCTTTCAAGTCCTCTTGGCAGCCTTACTTCAGTATATTTTTGGACGATAGTTGTCATTTATAACTCTGCAGGTTTGTGAATTACACTGTCCCTGAGCTCCTTTCTTCAACTCGCTTTCTTGTGAGCTGGCCGCAACACCGCAGGATGGCTTCAGGCCCTAATCTGGTTCTGGCACGGCACGCTGAGCCTTTGGTTCTTTCCTCTTCCTGGTGGGAAATGAGAGTTAAATTTGCCCGTCCAGACACCTCCAGCTAGTCTCTCATTGGTTCTCGCTATTCCTGTTCATCTTCCGCAGAAATTGCAAACTGGGCCAAACAGGAGGTTAAAGGGACTGACTCTCCAAGTCGGGAGAGTGTTAGTAAAGCGTCTGGAATGTTGCACCCGAGTACCAGGGTACGAAAACTGAGACATATTTGAACACGTCTCCCGATCACATGGTTGATCATACTCTAGGTTCCACATGCATGTTTTAGCTGAAGGAAGAATACCTTAAACCTGGGTAGTTGAAACCCGTGGAATGGGTACCATGCAATATGACTTCAAAGGGTCTTCATTTGCTCACCGAACCTCTCCAATCCTATCACTGCTGCGTTTATGTCCCTGTACACATGCTTGATTCTCTTTCGGAGACATAGCAATCCATAGGTTTTAAGATACTTAAGAGTCAGGTACATTCTTAGGCGTTTAATATGCGGTGTTGAGTCCATTTCGTTGAGCAAGGAGTAGCTCTTGTCTATTCCATATTTGGCTTAAGGAACTTTATCTGTGCTCATTTCAATCTCTGGTTTTATGCAGCACCCCAACTCACCTTTACCCTTAAACAAGCATAAGTTGGTTTTCTAAATTTGAGACCCTGTTCTGTTCTGTAATTCAGTTCCTGTGTAGCCAAGTTGACATTCCGTGTATTACTGATATCGTATGATGTTTCTTTTTCTGTGTGACTTATTTCAGTTAGAATCATCGTACCTGAATCCACTCATTGTGCTGCTACGGGCCTGATGACATAGATTTCACTGCTGAGTGATACTGCATTGTACGTAAGTACCACAAGTTCTTTATCCATTTTTCACTTTCTGTGATATTGAACTTGTACGGTAAACGAGGTTCTTGTAAACAGAGGCGTCCCAAACATTGGGGTGGCTGTATATTTTTGATTTTAATTTCCCTAAGCTATAGGACCATAAGTGGAAGTGCCCTAGGCTCTGTTGCTTTGTTTTTTAGATGTTTCAGGAAACACCATACACTTCTCCCGAGTGTCTGTTGGCAATTTACATCCCGCCCATCAGCATAACAAGGCTCCCAGTTCTCCATGGCCTGTCCTGCCTTTCTGGATTTTACACTTTTTTCAGATGGCCCTTTTGACCGGGGGGAAGTGAGACTTCATTGTAGTGCAGATTTCCTTTGCAAGCTTGCTTGGTTGGCCAAAAAGGGCGTATGCGTTTTTTCCTGAATATATTCAGGAAAAAACGCATACGCCCTTTTTGGCCAAGTGCATCATTGTGGACGTTCTGCCTCTTTTCCTATGCTTTCAATGCAATTCCAGTCTACCTCCTGAAATCGGTTTCCTGCAATTCTGCCCCGCTTTCAAGTCCTCTTGGCAGCCTTACTTCAGTATATTTTTGGACGATAGTTGTCATTTATAACTCTGCAGGTTTGTGAATTACAGTGCCCCTGAGCTCCTTTCTTCAACTCGCTTTCTTGTGAGCTGGCCGCAACACCGCAGGATGGCTTCAGGCCCTAATCTGGTTCCGGCACGGCACGCTGAGCCTTTGGTTCTTTCCTCTTCCTGGTGGGAAATGAGAGTTAAATTTGCCCGTCCAGACACCTCCAGCTAGTCTCTCATTGGTTCTCGCTATTCCTGTTCATCTTCCGCAGAAATTGCAAACTGGGCCAAACAGGAGGTTAAAGGGACTGACTCTCCAAGTCGGGAGAGTGTTAGTAAAGCGTCTGGAATGTTGCACCCGAGTACCAGGGTACGAAAACTGAGACATATTTGAACACGTCTCCCGATCACATGGTTGATCATACTCTAGGTTCCACATGCATGTTTTAGCTGAAAGAAGAAT
>NW_027208084.1:0-15898 GCF_963455315.2 Globicephala melas | reverse complement strand
CAACACCGCATATTAAACGCCTAAGAATGTACCTGACTCTTAAGTATCTTAAAACCTATGGATTGCTATGTCTCCGAAAGAGAATCAAGCATGTGTACAGGGACATAAACGCAGCAGTGATAGGATTGGAGAGGTTCGGTGAGCAAATGAAGACCCTTTGAAGTCATATTGCATGGTACCCATTCCACGGGTTTCAACTACCCAGGTTTAAGGTATTCTTCCTTCAGCTAAAACATGCATGTGGAACCTAGAGTATGATCAACCATGTGATCGGGAGACGTGTTCAAATATGTCTCAGTTTTCGTACCCTGGTACTCGGGTGCAACATTCCAGACGCTTTACTAACACTCTCCCGACTTGGAGAGTCAGTCCCTTTAACCTCCTGTTTGGCCCAGTTTGCAATTTCTGCGGAAGATGAACAGGAATAGCGAGAACCAATGAGAGACTAGCTGGAGGTGTCTGGACGGGCAAATTTAACTCTCATTTCCCACCAGGAAGAGGAAATAACCAAAGGCTCAGCGTGCCGTGCCGGAACCAGATTAGGGCCTGAAGCCATCCTGCGGTGTTGCGGCCAGCTCACAAGAAAACGAGTTGAAGAAAGGAGCTCAGGGGCACTGTAATTCACAAACCTGCAGAGTTATAAATGACAACTATCGTCCAAAAATATACTGAAGTAAGGCTGCCAAGAGGACTTGAAAGCGGGGCAGAATTGCAGGAAACCGATTTCAGGAGGTAGACTGGAATTGCATTGAAAGCATAGGAAAAGAGGCAGAACGTCCACAATGATGCACTTGGCCAAAAAGGGCGTATGCGTTTTTTCCTGAATATATTCAGGAAAAAACGCATACGCCCTTTTTGGCCAACCAAGCAAGCTTGCAAAGGAAATCTGCACTACAATGAAGTCTCACTTCCCCCGGTCAAAAGGGCCATCTGAAAAAAGTGTAAAATCCAGCAAGGCAGGACAGGCCATGGAGAACTGGGAGCCTTGTTATGCTGATGGGCGGGATGTAAACTGCCAACAGACACTCGGGAGAAGTGTATGGTGTTTCCTGAAACATCTAAAAAACAAAGCAACAGAGCCTAGGGCACTTCCACTTATGGTCCTATAGCTTAGGGAAATTAAAATCAAAAAGACACAGCCACCCCAAAGTTTGGGACGCCTCTGTTTACAAGAACCTCGTTTACCGTACAAGTTCAATATCACAGAAAGTGAAAAATGGATAAAGAACTTGTGGTACTTACGTACAATGCAGTATCACTCAGCAGTGAAATCTATGTCATCAGGCCCGTAGCAGCACAATGAGTGGATTCAGGTACGATGATTCTAACTGAAATAAGTCACACAGAAAAAGAAACATCATAAGATATCAGTAATACACGGAATGTAAACTTGGCTACACAGGAACTGAATTACAGAACAGAACAGGGTCTCAAATTTAGAAAACCAACTTATGCTTGTTTAAGGGTAAAGGTGAGTTGGGGTGCTGCATAAAACCAGAGATTGAAATGAGCACAGATAAAGTTCCTTAAGCCAAATATGGAATAGACAAGAGCTACTCCTTGCTCAACGAAATGGACTCAACACCGCATATTAAACGCCTAAGAATGTACCTGACTCTTAAGTATCTTAAAACCTATGGATTGCTATGTCTCCGAAAGAGAATCAAGCATGTGTACAGGGACATAAACGCAGCAGTGATAGGATTGGAGAGGTTCGGTGAGCAAATGAAGACCCTTTGAAGTCATATTGCATGGTACCCATTCCACGGGTTTCAACTACCCAGGTTTAAGGTATTCTTCCTTCAGCTAAAACATGCATGTGGAACCTAGAGTATGATCAACCATGTGATCGGGAGACGTGTTCAAATATGTCTCAGTTTTCGTACCCTGGTACTCGGGTGCAACATTCCAGACGCTTTACTAACACTCTCCCGACTTGGAGAGTCAGTCCCTTTAACCTCCTGTTTGGCCCAGTTTGCAATTTCTGCGGAAGATGAACAGGAATAGCGAGAACCAATGAGAGACTAGCTGGAGGTGTCTGGACGGGCAAATTTAACTCTCATTTCCCACCAGGAAGAGGAAATAACCAAAGGCTCAGCGTGCCGTGCCGGAACCAGATTAGGGCCTGAAGCCATCCTGCGGTGTTGCGGCCAGCTCACAAGAAAACGAGTTGAAGAAAGGAGCTCAGGGGCACTGTAATTCACAAACCTGCAGAGTTATAAATGACAACTATCGTCCAAAAATATACTGAAGTAAGGCTGCCAAGAGGACTTGAAAGCGGGGCAGAATTGCAGGAAACCGATTTCAGGAGGTAGACTGGAATTGCATTGAAAGCATAGGAAAAGAGGCAGAACGTCCACAATGATGCACTTGGTCAAAAAGGGCGTATGCGTTTTTTCCTGAATATATTCAGGAAAAAACGCATACGCCCTTTTTGGCCAACCAAGCAAGCTTGCAAAGGAAATCTGCACTACAATGAAGTCTCACTTCCCCCCGGTCAAAAGGGCCATCTGAAAAAAGTGTAAAATCCAGAAAGGCAGGACAGGCCATGGAGAACTGGGAGCCTTGTTATGCTGATGGGCGGGATGTACATTGCCAACAGACACTCGGGAGAAGTGTATGGTGTTTCCTGAAACATCTAAAAAACAAAGCAACAGAGCCTAGGGCACTTCCACTTATGGTCCTATAGCTTAGGGAAATTAAAATCAAAAAGATACAGCCACCCCAATGTTTGGGACGCCTCTGTTTACAAGAACCTCGTTTACCGTACAAGTTCAATATCACAGAAAGTGAAAAATGGATAAAGAACTTGTGGTACTTACGTACAATGCAGTATCACTCAGCAGTGAAATCTATGTCATCAGGCCCGTAGCAGCACAATGAGTGGATTCAGGTACGATGATTCTAACTGAAATAAGTCACACAGAAAAAGAAACATCATAAGATATCAGTAATACACGGAATGTAAACTTGGCTACACAGGAACTGAATTACAGAACAGAACAGGGTCTCAAATTTAGAAAACCAACTTATGCTTGTTTAAGGGTAAAGGTGAGTTGGGGTGCTGCATAAAACCAGAGATTGAAATGAGCACAGATAAAGTTCCTTAAGCCAAATATGGAATAGACAAGAGCTACTCCTTGCTCAACGAAATGGACTCAACACCGCATATTAAACGCCTAAGAATGTACCTGACTCTTAAGTATCTTAAAACCTATGGATTGCTATGTCTCCGAAAGAGAATCAAGCATGTGTACAGGGACATAAACGCAGCAGTGATAGGATTGGAGAGGTTCGGTGAGCAAATGAAGACCCTTTGAAGTCATATTGCATGGTACCCATTCCACGGGTTTCAACTACCCAGGTTTAAGGTATTCTTCCTTCAGCTAAAACATGCATGTGGAACCTAGAGTATGATCAACCATGTGATCGGGAGACGTGTTCAAATATGTCTCAGTTTTCGTACCCTGGTACTCGGGTGCAACATTCCAGACGCTTTACTAACACTCTCCCGACTTGGAGAGTCAGTCCCTTTAACCTCCTGTTTGGCCCAGTTTGCAATTTCTGCGGAAGATGAACAGGAATAGCGAGAACCAATGAGAGACTAGCTGGAGGGGTCTGGACGGGCAAATTTAACTCTCATTTCCCACCAGGAAGAGGAAATAACCAAAGGCTCAGCGTGCCGTGCCGGAACCAGATTAGGGCCTGAAGCCATCCTGCGGTGTTGCGGCCAGCTCACAAGAAAACGAGTTGAAGAAAGGAGCTCAGGGGCACTGTAATTCACAAACCTGCAGAGTTATAAATGACAACTATCGTCCAAAAATATACTGAAGTAAGGCTGCCAAGAGGACTTGAAAGCGGGGCAGAATTGCAGGAAACCGATTTCAGGAGGTAGACTGGAATTGCATTGAAAGCATAGGAAAAGAGGCAGAACGTCCACAATGATGCACTTGGCCAAAAAGGGCGTATGCGTTTTTTCCTGAATATATTCAGGAAAAAACGCATACGCCCTTTTTGGCCAACCAAGCAAGCTTGCAAAGGAAATCTGCACTACAATGAAGTCTCACTTCCCCCCGGTCAAAAGGGCCATCTGAAAAAAGTGTAAAATCCAGAAAGGCAGGACAGGCCATGGAGAACTGGGAGCCTTGTTATGCTGATGGGCGGGATGTAAACTGCCAACAGACACTCGGGAGAAGTGTATGGTGTTTCCTGAAACATCTAAAAAACAAAGCAACAGAGCCTAGGGCACTTCCACTTATGGTCCTGTAGCTTAGGGAAATTAAAATCAAAAAGACACAGCCACCCCAAAGTTTGGGACGCCTCTGTTTACAAGAACCTCGTTTACCGTACAAGTTCAATATCACAGAAAGTGAAAAATGGATAAAGAACTTGTGGTACTTACGTACAATGCAGTATCACTCAGCAGTGAAATCTATGTCATCAGGCCCGTAGCAGCACAATGAGTGGATTCAGGTACGATGATTCTAACTGAAATAAGTCACACAGAAAAAGAAACATCATAAGATATCAGTAATACACGGAATGTAAACTTGGCTACACAGGAACTGAATTACAGAACAGAACAGGGTCTCAAATTTAGAAAACCAACTTATGCTTGTTTAAGGGGAAAGGTGAGTTGGGGTGCTGCATAAAACCAGAGATTGAAATGAGCACAGATAAAGTTCCTTAAGCCAAATATGGAATAGACAAGAGCTACTCCTTGCTCAACGAAATGGACTCAACACCGCATATTAAACGCCTAAGAATGTACCTGACTCTTAAGTATCTTAAAACCTATGGATTGCTATGTCTCCGAAAGAGAATCAAGCATGTGTACAGGGACATAAACGCAGCAGTGATAGGATTGGAGAGGTTCGGTGAGCAAATGAAGACCCTTTGAAGTCATATTGCATGGTACCCATTCCACGGGTTTCAACTACCCAGGTTTAAGGTATTCTTCCTTCAGCTAAAACATGCATGTGGAACCTAGAGTATGATCAACCATGTGATCGGGAGACGTGTTCAAATATGTCTCAGTTTTCGTACCCTGGTACTCGGGTGCAACATTCCAGACGCTTTACTAACACTCTCCCGACTTGGAGAGTCAGTCCCTTTAACCTCCTGTTTGGCCCAGTTTGCAATTTCTGCGGAAGATGAACAGGAATAGCGAGAACCAATGAGAGACTAGCTGGAGGGGTCTGGACGGGCAAATTTAACTCTCATTTCCCACCAGGAAGAGGAAATAACCAAAGGCTCAGCGTGCCGTGCCGGAACCAGATTAGGGCCTGAAGCCATCCTGCGGTGTTGCGGCCAGCTCACAAGAAAACGAGTTGAAGAAAGGAGCTCAGGGGCACTGTAATTCACAAACCTGCAGAGTTATAAATGACAACTATCGTCCAAAAATATACTGAAGTAAGGCTGCCAAGAGGACTTGAAAGCGGGGCAGAATTGCAGGAAACCGATTTCAGGAGGTAGACTGGAATTGCATTGAAAGCATAGGAAAAGAGGCAGAACGTCCACAATGATGCACTTGGTCAAAAAGGGCGTATGCGTTTTTTCCTGAATATATTCAGGAAAAAACGCATACGCCCTTTTTGGCCAACCAAGCAAGCTTGCAAAGGAAATCTGCACTACAATGAAGTCTCACTTCCCCCCGGTCAAAAGGGCCATCTGAAAAAAGTGTAAAATCCAGAAAGGCAGGACAGGCCATGGAGAACTGGGAGCCTTGTTATGCTGATGGGCGGGATGTACATTGCCAACAGACACTCGGGAGAAGTGTATGGTGTTTCCTGAAACATCTAAAAAACAAAGCAACAGAGCCTAGGGCACTTCCACTTATGGTCCTATAGCTTAGGGAAATTAAAATCAAAAAGATACAGCCACCCCAATGTTTGGGACGCCTCTGTTTACAAGAACCTCGTTTACCGTACAAGTTCAATATCACAGAAAGTGAAAAATGGATAAAGAACTTGTGGTACTTACGTACAATGCAGTATCACTCAGCAGTGAAATCTATGTCATCAGGCCCGTAGCAGCACAATGAGTGGATTCAGGTACGATGATTCTAACTGAAATAAGTCACACAGAAAAAGAAACATCATAAGATATCAGTAATACACGGAATGTAAACTTGGCTACACAGGAACTGAATTACAGAACAGAACAGGGTCTCAAATTTAGAAAACCAACTTATGCTTGTTTAAGGGTAAAGGTGAGTTGGGGTGCTGCATAAAACCAGAGATTGAAATGAGCACAGATAAAGTTCCTTAAGCCAAATATGGAATAGACAAGAGCTACTCCTTGCTCAACGAAATGGACTCAACACCGCATATTAAACGCCTAAGAATGTACCTGACTCTTAAGTATCTTAAAACCTATGGATTGCTATGTCTCCGAAAGAGAATCAAGCATGTGTACAGGGACATAAACGCAGCAGTGATAGGATTGGAGAGGTTCGGTGAGCAAATGAAGACCCTTTGAAGTCATATTGCATGGTACCCATTCCACGGGTTTCAACTACCCAGGTTTAAGGTATTCTTCCTTCAGCTAAAACATGCATGTGGAACCTAGAGTATGATCAACCATGTGATCGGGAGACGTGTTCAAATATGTCTCAGTTTTCGTACCCTGGTACTCGGGTGCAACATTCCAGACGCTTTACTAACACTCTCCCGACTTGGAGAGTCAGTCCCTTTAACCTCCTGTTTGGCCCAGTTTGCAATTTCTGCGGAAGATGAACAGGAATAGCGAGAACCAATGAGAGACTAGCTGGAGGGGTCTGGACGGGCAAATTTAACTCTCATTTCCCACCAGGAAGAGGAAATAACCAAAGGCTCAGCGTGCCGTGCCGGAACCAGATTAGGGCCTGAAGCCATCCTGCGGTGTTGCGGCCAGCTCACAAGAAAACGAGTTGAAGAAAGGAGCTCAGGGGCACTGTAATTCACAAACCTGCAGAGTTATAAATGACAACTATCGTCCAAAAATATACTGAAGTAAGGCTGCCAAGAGGACTTGAAAGCGGGGCAGAATTGCAGGAAACCGATTTCAGGAGGTAGACTGGAATTGCATTGAAAGCATAGGAAAAGAGGCAGAACGTCCACAATGATGCACTTGGCCAAAAAGGGCGTATGCGTTTTTTCCTGAATATATTCAGGAAAAAACGCATACGCCCTTTTTGGCCAACCAAGCAAGCTTGCAAAGGAAATCTGCACTACAATGAAGTCTCACTTCCCCCCGGTCAAAAGGGCCATCTGAAAAAAGTGTAAAATCCAGAAAGGCAGGACAGGCCATGGAGAACTGGGAGCCTTGTTATGCTGATGGGCGGGATGTAAACTGCCAACAGACACTCGGGAGAAGTGTATGGTGTTTCCTGAAACATCTAAAAAACAAAGCAACAGAGCCTAGGGCACTTCCACTTATGGTCCTGTAGCTTAGGGAAATTAAAATCAAAAAGACACAGCCACCCCAAAGTTTGGGACGCCTCTGTTTACAAGAACCTCGTTTACCGTACAAGTTCAATATCACAGAAAGTGAAAAATGGATAAAGAACTTGTGGTACTTACGTACAATGCAGTATCACTCAGCAGTGAAATCTATGTCATCAGGCCCGTAGCAGCACAATGAGTGGATTCAGGTACGATGATTCTAACTGAAATAAGTCACACAGAAAAAGAAACATCATAAGATATCAGTAATACACGGAATGTAAACTTGGCTACACAGGAACTGAATTACAGAACAGAACAGGGTCTCAAATTTAGAAAACCAACTTATGCTTGTTTAAGGGGAAAGGTGAGTTGGGGTGCTGCATAAAACCAGAGATTGAAATGAGCACAGATAAAGTTCCTTAAGCCAAATATGGAATAGACAAGAGCTACTCCTTGCTCAACGAAATGGACTCAACACCGCATATTAAACGCCTAAGAATGTACCTGACTCTTAAGTATCTTAAAACCTATGGATTGCTATGTCTCCGAAAGAGAATCAAGCATGTGTACAGGGACATAAACGCAGCAGTGATAGGATTGGAGAGGTTCGGTGAGCAAATGAAGACCCTTTGAAGTCATATTGCATGGTACCCATTCCACGGGTTTCAACTACCCAGGTTTAAGGTATTCTTCCTTCAGCTAAAACATGCATGTGGAACCTAGAGTATGATCAACCATGTGATCGGGAGACGTGTTCAAATATGTCTCAGTTTTCGTACCCTGGTACTCGGGTGCAACATTCCAGACGCTTTACTAACACTCTCCCGACTTGGAGAGTCAGTCCCTTTAACCTCCTGTTTGGCCCAGTTTGCAATTTCTGCGGAAGATGAACAGGAATAGCGAGAACCAATGAGAGACTAGCTGGAGGGGTCTGGACGGGCAAATTTAACTCTCATTTCCCACCAGGAAGAGGAAATAACCAAAGGCTCAGCGTGCCGTGCCGGAACCAGATTAGGGCCTGAAGCCATCCTGCGGTGTTGCGGCCAGCTCACAAGAAAACGAGTTGAAGAAAGGAGCTCAGGGGCACTGTAATTCACAAACCTGCAGAGTTATAAATGACAACTATCGTCCAAAAATATACTGAAGTAAGGTTGCCAAGAGGACTTGAAAGCGGGGCAGAATTGCAGGAAACCGATTTCAGGAGGTAGACTGGAATTGCATTGAAAGCATAGGAAAAGAGGCAGAACGTCCACAATGATGCACTTGGCCAAAAAGGGCGTATGCGTTTTTTCCTGAATATATTCAGGAAAAAACGCATACGCCCTTTTTGGCCAACCAAGCAAGCTTGCAAAGGAAATCTGCACTACAATGAAGTCTCACTTCCCCCCGGTCAAAAGGGCCATCTGAAAAAAGTGTAAAATCCAGAAAGGCAGGACAGGCCATGGAGAACTGGGAGCCTTGTTATGCTGATGGGCGGGATGTAAACTGCCAACAGACACTCGGGAGAAGTGTATGGTGTTTCCTGAAACATCTAAAAAACAAAGCAACAGAGCCTAGGGCACTTCCACTTATGGTCCTATAGCTTAGGGAAATTAAAATCAAAAAGATACAGCCACCCCAATGTTTGGGACGCCTCTGTTTACAAGAACCTCGTTTACCGTACAAGTTCAATATCACAGAAAGTGAAAAATGGATAAAGAACTTGTGGTACTTACGTACAATGCAGTATCACTCAGCAGTGAAATCTATGTCATCAGGCCCGTAGCAGCACAATGAGTGGATTCAGGTACGATGATTCTAACTGAAATAAGTCACACAGAAAAAGAAACATCATAAGATATCAGTAATACACGGAATGTAAACTTGGCTACACAGGAACTGAATTACAGAACAGAACAGGGTCTCAAATTTAGAAAACCAACTTATGCTTGTTTAAGGGTAAAGGTGAGTTGGGGTGCTGCATAAAACCAGAGATTGAAATGAGCACAGATAAAGTTCCTTAAGCCAAATATGGAATAGACAAGAGCTACTCCTTGCTCAACGAAATGGACTCAACACCGCATATTAAACGCCTAAGAATGTACCTGACTCTTAAGTATCTTAAAACCTATGGATTGCTATGTCTCCGAAAGAGAATCAAGCATGTGTACAGGGACATAAACGCAGCAGTGATAGGATTGGAGAGGTTCGGTGAGCAAATGAAGACCCTTTGAAGTCATATTGCATGGTACCCATTCCACGGGTTTCAACTACCCAGGTTTAAGGTATTCTTCCTTCAGCTAAAACATGCATGTGGAACCTAGAGTATGATCAACCATGTGATCGGGAGACGTGTTCAAATATGTCTCAGTTTTCGTACCCTGGTACTCGGGTGCAACATTCCAGACGCTTTACTAACACTCTCCCGACTTGGAGAGTCAGTCCCTTTAACCTCCTGTTTGGCCCAGTTTGCAATTTTTGCGGAAGATGAACAGGAATAGCGAGAACCAATGAGAGACTAGCTGGAGGTGTCTGGACGGGCAAATTTAACTCTCATTTCCCACCAGGAAGAGGAAATAACCAAAGGCTCAGCGTGCCGTGCCGGAACCAGATTAGGGCCTGAAGCCATCCTGCGGTGTTGCGGCCAGCTCACAAGAAAACGAGTTGAAGAAAGGAGCTCAGGGGCACTGTAATTCACAAACCTGCAGAGTTATAAATGACAACTATCGTCCAAAAATATACTGAAGTAAGGCTGCCAAGAGGACTTGAAAGCGGGGCAGAATTGCAGGAAACCGATTTCAGGAGGTAGACTGGAATTGCATTGAAAGCATAGGAAAAGAGGCAGAACGTCCACAATGATGCACTTGGCCAAAAAGGGCGTATGCGTTTTTTCCTGAATATATTCAGGAAAAAACGCATACGCCCTTTTTGGCCAACCAAGCAAGCTTGCAAAGGAAATCTGCACTACAATGAAGTCTCACTTCCCCCCCCCTGGTCAAAAGGGCCATCTGAAAAAAGTGTAAAATCCAGAAAGGCAGGACAGGCCATGGAGAACTGGGAGCCTTGTTATGCTGATGGGCGGGATGTAAACTGCCAACAGACACTCGGGAGAAGTGTATGGTGTTTCCTGAAACATCTAAAAAACAAAGCAACAGAGCCTAGGGCACTTCCACTTATGGTCCTATAGCTTAGGGAAATTAAAATCAAAAAGATACAGCCACCCCACAGTTTGGGACGCCTCTGTTTACAAGAACCTCGTTTACCGTACAAGTTCAATATCACAGAAAGTGAAAAATGGATAAAGAACTTGTGGTACTTACGTACAATGCAGTATCACTCAGCAGTGAAATCTATGTCATCAGGCCCGTAGCAGCACAATGAGTGGATTCAGGTACGATGATTCTAACTGAAATAAGTCACACAGAAAAAGAAACATCATAAGATATCAGTAATACACGGAATGTAAACTTGGCTACACAGGAACTGAATTACAGAACAGAACAGGGTCTCAAATTTAGAAAACCAACTTATGCTTGTTTAAGGGTAAAGGTGAGTTGGGGTGCTGCATAAAACCAGAGATTGAAATGAGCACAGATAAAGTTCCTTAAGCCAAATATGGAATAGACAAGAGCTACTCCTTGCTCAACGAAATGGACTCAACACCGCATATTAAACGCCTAAGAATGTACCTGACTAGTAAGTATCTTAAAACCTATGGATTGCTATGTCTCCGAAAGAGAATCAAGCATGTGTACAGGGACATAAACGCAGCAGTGATAGGATTGGAGAGGTTCGGTGAGCAAATGAAGACCCTTTGAAGTCATATTGCATGGTACCCATTCCACGGGTTTCAACTACCCAGGTTTAAGGTATTCTTCCTTCAGCTAAAACATGCATGTGGAACCTAGAGTATGATCAACCATGTGATCGGGAGACGTGTTCAAATATGTCTCAGTTTTCGTACCCTGGTACTCGGGTGCAACATTCCAGACGCTTTACTAACACTCTCCCGACTTGGAGAGTCAGTCCCTTTAACCTCCTGTTTGGCCCAGTTTGCAATTTCTGCGGAAGATGAACAGGAATAGCGAGAACCAATGAGAGGCTAGCTGGAGGTGTCTGGACGGGCAAATTTAACTCTCATTTCCCACCAGGAAGAGGAAATAACCAAAGGCTCAGCGTGCCGTGCCGGAACCAGATTAGGGCCTGAAGCCATCCTGCGGTGTTGCGGCCAGCTCACAAGAAAACGAGTTGAAGAAAGGAGCTCAGGGGCACTGTAATTCACAAACCTGCAGAGTTATAAATGACAACTATCGTCCAAAAATATACTGAAGTAAGGCTGCCAAGAGGACTTGAAAGCGGGGCAGAATTGCAGGAAACCGATTTCAGGAGGTAGACTGGAATTGCATTGAAAGCATAGGAAAAGAGGCAGAACGTCCACAATGATGCACTTGGCCAAAAAGGGCGTATGCGTTTTTTCCTGAATATATTCAGGAAAAAACGCATACGCCCTTTTTGGCCAACCAAGCAAGCTTGCAAAGGAAATCTGCACTACAATGAAGTCTCACTTCCCCCCCCCCCCGGTCAAAAGGGCCATCTGAAAAAAGTGTAAAATCCAGAAAGGCAGGACAGGTCATGGAGAACTGGGAGCCTTGTTATGCTGATGGGCGGGATGTAAACTGCCAACAGACACTCGGGAGAAGTGTATGGTGTTTCCTGAAACATCTAAAAAACAAAGCAACAGAGCCTAGGGCACTTCCACTTATGGTCCTATAGCTTAGGGAAATTAAAATCAAAAAGATACAGCCACCCCAATGTTTGGGACGCCTCTGTTTACAAGAACCTCGTTTACCGTACAAGTTCAATATCACAGAAAGTGAAAAATGGATAAAGAACATGTGGTACTTACGTACAATGCAGTATCACTCAGCAGTGAAATCTATGTCATCAGGCCCGTAGCAGCACAATGAGTGGATTCAGGTACGATGATTCTAACTGAAATAAGTCACACAGAAAAAGAAACATCATAAGATATCAGTAATACACGGAATTTAAACTTGGCTACACAGGAACTGAATTACAGAACAGAACAGGGTCTCAAATTTAGAAAACCAACTTATGCTTGTTTAAGGGTAAAGGTGAGTTGGGGTGCTGCATAAAACCAGAGATTGAAATGAGCACAGATAAAGTTCCTTAAGCCAAATATGGAATAGACAAGAGCTACTCCTTGCTCAACGAAATGGACTCAACACCGCATATTAAAAGCCTAAGAATGTACCTGACTCTTAAGTATCTTAAAACCTATGGATTGCTATGTCTCCGAAAGAGAATCAAGCATGTGTACAGGGACATAAACGCAGCAGTGATAGGATTGGAGAGGTTCGGTGAGCAAATGAAGACCCTTTGAAGTCATATTGCATGGTACCCATTCCACGGGTATCAACTACCCAGGTTTAAGGTATTCTTCCTTCAGCTAAAACATGCATGTGGAACCTAGAGTATGATCAACCATGTGATCGGGAGACGTGTTCAAATATGTCTCAGTTTTTGTACCCTGGTACTCGGGTGCAACATTCCAGACGCTTTACTAAGACTCTCCCGACTTGGAGAGTCAGTCCCTTTAACCTCCTGTTTGGCCCAGTTTGCAATTTCTGCGGAAGATGAACAGGAATAGCGAGAACCAATGAGAGACTAGCTGGAGGTGTCTGGACGGGCAAATTTAACTCTCATTTCCCACCAGGAAGAGGAAATAACCAAAGGCTCAGCGTGCCGTGCCGGAACCAGATTAGGGCCTGAAGCCATCCTGCGGTGTTGCGGCCAGCTCACAAGAAAACGAGTTGAAGAAAGGAGCTCAGGGGCACTGTAATTCACAAACCTGCAGAGTTATAAATGACAACTATCGTCCAAAAATATACTGAAGTAAGGCTGCCAAGAGGACTTGAAAGCGGGGCAGAATTGCAGGAAACCGATTTCAGGAGGTAGACTGGAATTGCATTGAAAGCATAGGAAAAGAGGCAGAACGTCCACAATGATGCACTTGGCCAAAAAGGGCGTATGTGTTTTTTCCTGAATATATTCAGGAAAAAACGCATACGCCCTTTTTGGCCAACCAAGCAAGCTTGCAAAGGAAATCTGCACTACAATGAAGTCTCACTTCCCCCCGGTCAAAAGGGCCATCTGAAAAAAGTGTAAAATCCAGAAAGGCAGGACAGGCCATGGAGAACTGGGAGCCTTGTTATGCTGATGGGCGGGATGTACATTGCCAACAGACACTCGGGAGAAGTGTATGGTGTTTCCTGAAACATCTAAAAAACAAAGCAACAGAGCCTAGGGCACTTCCACTTATGGTCCTATAGCTTAGGGAAATTAAAATCAAAAAGATACAGCCACCCCAATGTTTGGGACGCCTCTGTTTACAAGAACCTCGTTTACCGTACAAGTTCAATATCACAGAAAGTGAAAAATGGATAAAGAACTTGTGGTACTTACGTACAATGCAGTATCACTCAGCAGTGAAATCTATGTCATCAGGCCCGTAGCAGCACAATGAGTGGATTCAGGTACGATGATTCTAACTGAAATAAGTCACACAGAAAAAGAAACATCATAAGATATCAGTAATACACGGAATGTAAACTTGGCTACACAGGAACTGAATTACAGAACAGAACAGGGTCTCAAATTTAGAAAACCAACTTATGCTTGTTTAAGGGTAAAGGTGAGTTGGGGTGCTGCATAAAACCAGAGATTGAAATGAGCACAGATAAAGTTCCTTAAGCCAAATATGGAATAGACAAGAGCTACTCCTTGCTCAACGAAATGGACTCAACACCGCATATTAAACGCCTAAGAATGTACCTGACTCTTAAGTATCTTAAAACCTATGGATTGCTATGTCTCCGAAAGAGAATCAAGCATGTGTACAGGGACATAAACGCAGCAGTGATAGGATTGGAGAGGTTCGGTGAGCAAATGAAGACCCTTTGAAGTCATATTGCATGGTACCCATTCCACGGGTTTCAACTACCCAGGTTTAAGGTATTCTTCCTTCAGCTAAAACATGCATGTGGAACCTAGAGTATGATCAACCATGTGATCGGGAGACGTGTTCAAATATGTCTCAGTTTTCGTACCCTGGTACTCGGGTGCAACATTCCAGACGCTTTACTAACACTCTCCCGACTTGGAGAGTCAGTCCCTTTAACCTCCTGTTTGGCCCAGTTTGCAATTTCTGCGGAAGATGAACAGGAATAGGGAGAACCAATGAGAGACTAGCTGGAGGTGTCTGGACGGGCAAATTTAACTCTCATTTCCCACCAGGAAGAGGAATTAACCAAAGGCTCAGCGTGCCGTGCCGGAACCAGATTAGGGCCTGAAGCCATCCTGCGGTGTTGCGGCCAGCTCACAAAAAAACGAGTTGAAGAAAGGAGCTCAGGGGCACTGTAATTCACAAACCTGCAGAGTTATAAATGACAACTATCGTCCAAAAATATACTGAAGTAAGGCTGCCAAGAGGACTTGAAAGCGGGGCAGAATTGCAGGAAACCGATTTCAGGAGGTAGACTGGAATTGCATTGAAAGCATAGGAAAAGAGGCAGAACGTCCACAATGATGCACTTGGCCAAAAAGGGCGTATGCGTTTTTTCCTGAATATACATATTCAGGAAAAAACGCACACGCCCTTTTTGGCCAACCAAGCAAGCTTGCAAAGGAAATCTGCACTACAATGAAGTCTCACTTCCCCCCGGTCAAAAGGGCCATCTGAAAAAAGTGTAAAATCCAGAAAGGCAGGACAGGCCATGGAGAACTGGGAGCCTTGTTATGCTGATGGGCGGGATGTACATTGCCAACAGACACTCGGGAGAAGTGTATGGTGTTTCCTGAAACATCTAAAAAACAAAGCAACAGAGCCTAGGGCACTTCCACTTATGGTCCTATAGCTTAGGGAAATTAAAATCAAAAAGATACAGCCACCCCAATGTTTGGGACGCCTCTGTTTACAAGAACCTCGTTTACCGTACAAGTTCAATATCACAGAAAGTGAAAAATGGATAAAGAACTTGTGGTACTTACGTACAATGCAGTATCACTCAGCAGTGAAATCTATGTCATCAGGCCCGTAGCAGCACAATGAGTGGATTCAGGTACGATGATTCTAACTGAAATAAGTCACACAGAAAAAGAAACATCATAAGATATCAGTAATACACGGAATGTAAACTTGGCTACACAGGAACTGAATTACAGAACAGAACAGGGTCTCAAATTTAGAAAACCAACTTATGCTTGTTTAAGGGTAAAGGTGAGTTGGGGTGCTGCATAAAACCAGAGATTGAAATGAGCACAGATAAAGTTCCTTAAGCCAAATATGGAATAGACAAGAGCTACTCCTTGCTCAACGAAATGGACTCAACACCGCATATTAAACGCCTAAGAATGTACCTGACTCGTAAGTATCTTAAAACCTATGGATTGCTATGTCTCCGAAAGAGAAT
>NW_027208083.1:0-15909 GCF_963455315.2 Globicephala melas | reverse complement strand
GTAAACAGAGGCGTCCCAAACATTGGGGTGGCTGTATCTTTTTGATTTTAATTTCCCTAAGCTATAGGACCATAAGTGGAAGTGCCCTAGGCTCTGTTGCTTTGTTTTTTAGACGTTTCAGGAAACACCATACACTTCTCCCGAGTGTCTGTTGGCAATGTACATCCCGCCCATCAGCATAACAAGGCTCCCAGTTCTCCATGGCCTGTCCTGCCTTTCTGGATTTTACACTTTTTTCAGATGGCCCTTTTGACCGGGGGGAAGTGAGACTTCATTGTAGTGCAGATTTCCTTTGCAAGCTTGCTTGGTTGGCCAAAAAGGGCGTATGCGTTTTTTCCTGAATATATTCAGGAAAAAACGCATACGCCCTTTTTGGCCAAGTGCATCATTGTGGACGTTCTGCCTCTTTTCCTATGCTTTCAATGCAATTCCAGTCTACCTCCTGAAATCGGTTTCCTGCAATTCTGCCCCGCTTTCAAGTCCTCTTGGCAGCCTTACTTCAGTATATTTTTGGACGATAGTTGTCATTTATAACTCTGCAGGTTTGTGAATTACAGTGCCCCTGAGCTCCTTTCTTCAACTCGTTTTCTTGTGAGCTGGCCGCAACACCGCAGGATGGCTTCAGGCCCTAATCTGGTTCCGGCACGGCACGCTGAGCCTTTGGTTATTTCCTCTTCCTGGTGGGAAATGAGAGTTAAATTTGCCCGTCCAGACACCTCCAGCTAGTCTCTCATTGGTTCTCGCTATTCCTGTTCATCTTCCGCAGAAATTGCAAACTGGGCCAAACAGGAGGTTAAAGGGACTGACTCTCCAAGTCGGGAGAGTGTTAGTAAAGCGTCTGGAATGTTGCACCCGAGTACCAGGGTACGAAAACTGAGACATATTTGAACACGTCTCCCGATCACATGGTTGATCATACTCTAGGTTCCACATGCATGTTTTAGCTGAAGGAAGAATACCTTAAACCTGGGTAGTTGAAACCCGTGGAATGGGTACCATGCAATATGACTTCAAAGGGTCTTCATTTGCTCACCGAACCTCTCCAATCCTATCACTGCTGCGTTTATGTCCCTGTACACATGCTTGATTCTCTTTCGGAGACATAGCAATCCATAGGTTTTAAGATACTTAAGAGTCAGGTACATTCTGAGGCGTTTAATATGCGGTGTTGAGTCCATTTCGTTGAGCAAGGAGTAGCTCTTGTCTATTCCATATTTGGCTTAAGGAACTTTATCTGTGCTCATTTCAATCTCTGGTTTTATGCAGCACCCCAACTCACCTTTACCCTTAAACAAGCATAAGTTGGTTTTCTAAATTTGAGACCCTGTTCTGTTCTGTAATTCAGTTCCTGTGTAGCCAAGTTTACATTCCGTGTATTACTGATATCTTATGATGTTTCTTTTTCTGTGTGACTTATTTCAGTTAGAATCATCGTACCTGAATCCACTCATTGTGCTGCTACGGGCCTGATGACATAGATTTCACTGCTGAGTGATACTGCATTGTACGTAAGTACCACAAGTTCTTTATCCATTTTTCACTTTCTGTGATATTGAACTTGTACGGTAAACGAGGTTCTTGTAAACAGAGGCGTCCCAAACATTGGGGTGGCTGTATCTTTTTGATTTTAATTTCCCTAAGCTATAGGACCATAAGTGGAAGTGCCCTAGGCTCTGTTGCTTTGTTTTTTAGACGTTTCAGGAAACACCATACACTTCTCCCGAGTGTCTGTTGGCAATGTACATCCCGCCCATCAGCATAACAAGGCTCCCAGTTCTCCATGGCCTGTCCTGCCTTTCTGGATTTTACACTTTTTTCAGATGGCCCTTTTGACCGGGGGGAAGTGAGACTTCATTGTAGTGCAGATTTCCTTTGCAAGCTTGCTTGGTTGGCCAAAAAGGGCGTATGCGTTTTTTCCTGAATATATTCAGGAAAAAACGCATACGCCCTTTTTGGCCAAGTGCATCATTGTGGACGTTCTGCCTCTTTTCCTATGCTTTCAATGCAATTCCAGTCTACCTCCTGAAATCGGTTTCCTGCAATTCTGCCCCGCTTTCAAGTCCTCTTGGCAGCCTTACTTCAGTATATTTTTGGACGATAGTTGTCATTTATAACTCTGCAGGTTTGTGAATTACAGTGCCCCTGAGCTCCTTTCTTCAACTCGTTTTCTTGTGAGCTGGCCGCAACACCGCAGGATGGCTTCAGGCCCTAATCTGGTTCCGGCACGGCACGCTGAGCCTTTGGTTATTTCCTCTTCCTGGTGGGAAATGAGAGTTAAATTTGCCCGTCCAGACACCTCCAGCTAGTCTCTCATTGGTTCTCGCTATTCCTGTTCATCTTCCGCAGAAATTGCAAACTGGGCCAAACAGGAGGTTAAAGGGACTGACTCTCCAAGTCGGGAGAGTGTTAGTAAAGCGTCTGGAATGTTGCACCCGAGTACCAGGGTACGAAAACTGAGACATATTTGAACACGTCTCCCGATCACATGGTTGATCATACTCTAGGTTCCACATGCATGTTTTAGCTGAAGGAAGAATACCTTAAACCTGGGTAGTTGAAACCCGTGGAATGGGTACCATGCAATATGACTTCAAAGGGTCTTCATTTGCTCACCGAACCTCTCCAATCCTATCACTGCTGCGTTTATGTCCCTGTACACATGCTTGATTCTCTTTCGGAGACATAGCAATCCATAGGTTTTAAGATACTTAAGAGTCAGGTACATTCTGAGGCGTTTAATATGCGGTGTTGAGTCCATTTCGTTGAGCAAGGAGTAGCTCTTGTCTATTCCATATTTGGCTTAAGGAACTTTATCTGTGCTCATTTCAATCTCTGGTTTTATGCAGCACCCCAACTCACCTTTACCCTTAAACAAGCATAAGTTGGTTTTCTAAATTTGAGACCCTGTTCTGTTCTGTAATTCAGTTCCTGTGTAGCCAAGTTTACATTCCGTGTATTACTGATATCTTATGATGTTTCTTTTTCTGTGTGACTTATTTCAGTTAGAATCATCGTACCTGAATCCACTCATTGTGCTGCTACGGGCCTGATGACATAGATTTCACTGCTGAGTGATACTGCATTGTACGTAAGTACCACAAGTTCTTTATCCATTTTTCACTTTCTGTGATATTGAACTTGTACGGTAAACGAGGTTCTTGTAAACAGAGGCGTCCCAAACATTGGGGTGGCTGTATCTTTTTGATTTTAATTTCCCTAAGCTATAGGACCATAAGTGGAAGTGCCCTAGGCTCTGTTGCTTTGTTTTTTAGACGTTTCAGGAAACACCATACACTTCTCCCGAGTGTCTGTTGGCAATGTACATCCCGCCCATCAGCATAACAAGGCTCCCAGTTCTCCATGGCCTGTCCTGCCTTTCTGGATTTTACACTTTTTTCAGATGGCCCTTTTGACCGGGGGGAAGTGAGACTTCATTGTAGTGCAGATTTCCTTTGCAAGCTTGCTTGGTTGGCCAAAAAGGGCGTATGCGTTTTTTCCTGAATATATTCAGGAAAAAACGCATACGCCCTTTTTGGCCAAGTGCATCATTGTGGACGTTCTGCCTCTTTTCCTATGCTTTCAATGCAATTCCAGTCTACCTCCTGAAATCGGTTTCCTGCAATTCTGCCCCGCTTTCAAGTCCTCTTGGCAGCCTTACTTCAGTATATTTTTGGATGATAGTTGTCATTTATAACTCTGCAGGTTTGTGAATTACAGTGCCCCTGAGCTCCTTTCTTCAACTCGTTTTCTTGTGAGCTGGCCGCAACACCGCAGGATGGCTTCAGGCCCTAATCTGGTTCCGGCACGGCACGCTGAGCCTTTGGTTATTTCCTCTTCCTGGTGGGAAATGAGAGTTAAATTTGCCCGTCCAGACACCTCCAGCTAGTCTCTCATTGGTTCTCGCTATTCCTGTTCATCTTCCGCAGAAATTGCAAACTGGGCCAAACAGGAGGTTAAAGGGACTGACTCTCCAAGTCGGGAGAGTGTTAGTAAAGCGTCTGGAATGTTGCACCCGAGTACCAGGGTACGAAAACTGAGACATATTTGAACACGTCTCCCGATCACATGGTTGATCATACTCTAGGTTCCACATGCATGTTTTAGCTGAAGGAAGAATACCTTAAACCTGGGTAGTTGAAACCCGTGGAATGGGTACCATGCAATATGACTTCAAAGGGTCTTCATTTGCTCACCGAACCTCTCCAATCCTATCACTGCTGCGTTTATGTCCCTGTACACATGCTTGATTCTCTTTCGGAGACATAGCAATCCATAGGTTTTAAGATACTTAAGAGTCAGGTACATTCTGAGGCGTTTAATATGCGGTGTTGAGTCCATTTCGTTGAGCAAGGAGTAGCTCTTGTCTATTCCATATTTGGCTTAAGGAACTTTATCTGTGCTCATTTCAATCTCTGGTTTTATGCAGCACCCCAACTCACCTTTACCCTTAAACAAGCATAAGTTGGTTTTCTAAATTTGAGACCCTGTTCTGTTCTGTAATTCAGTTCCTGTGTAGCCAAGTTTACATTCCGTGTATTACTGATATCTTATGATGTTTCTTTTTCTGTGTGACTTATTTCAGTTAGAATCATCGTACCTGAATCCACTCATTGTGCTGCTACGGGCCTGATGACATAGATTTCACTGCTGAGTGATACTGCATTGTACGTAAGTACCACAAGTTCTTTATCCATTTTTCACTTTCTGTGATATTGAACTTGTACGGTAAACGAGGTTCTTGTAAACAGAGGCGTCCCAAACATTGGGGTGGCTGTATCTTTTTGATTTTAATTTCCCTAAGCTATAGGACCATAAGTGGAAGTGCCCTAGGCTCTGTTGCTTTGTTTTTTAGACGTTTCAGGAAACACCATACACTTCTCCCGAGTGTCTGTTGGCAATGTACATCCCGCCCATCAGCATAACAAGGCTCCCAGTTCTCCATGGCCTGTCCTGCCTTTCTGGATTTTACACTTTTTTCAGATGGCCCTTTTGACCGGGGGGAAGTGAGACTTCATTGTAGTGCAGATTTCCTTTGCAAGCTTGCTTGGTTGGCCAAAAAGGGCGTATGCGTTTTTTCCTGAATATATTCAGGAAAAAACGCATACGCCCTTTTTGGCCAAGTGCATCATTGTGGACGTTCTGCCTCTTTTCCTATGCTTTCAATGCAATTCCAGTCTACCTCCTGAAATCGGTTTCCTGCAATTCTGCCCCGCTTTCAAGTCCTCTTGGCAGCCTTACTTCAGTATATTTTTGGATGATAGTTGTCATTTATAACTCTGCAGGTTTGTGAATTACAGTGCCCCTGAGCTCCTTTCTTCAACTCCTTTTCTTGTGAGCTGGCCGCAACACCGCAGGATGGCTTCAGGCCCTAATCTGGTTCCGGCACGGCACGCTGAGCCTTTGGTTATTTCCTCTTCCTGGTGGGAAATGAGAGTTAAATTTGCCCGTCCAGACACCTCCAGCTAGTCTCTCATTGGTTCTCGCTATTCCTGTTCATCTTCCGCAGAAATTGCAAACTGGGCCAAACAGGAGGTTAAAGGGACTGACTCTCCAAGTCGGGAGAGTGTTAGTAAAGCGTCTGGAATGTTGCACCCGAGTACCAGGGTACGAAAACTGAGACATATTTGAACACGTCTCCCGATCACATGGTTGATCATACTCTAGGTTCCACATGCATGTTTTAGCTGAAGGAAGAATACCTTAAACCTGGGTAGTTGAAACCCGTGGAATGGGTACCATGCAATATGACTTCAAAGGGTCTTCATTTGCTCACCGAACCTCTCCAATCCTATCACTGCTGCGTTTATGTCCCTGTACACATGCTTGATTCTCTTTCGGAGACATAGCAATCCATAGGTTTTAAGATACTTAAGAGTCAGGTACATTCTGAGGCGTTTAATATGCGGTGTTGAGTCCATTTCGTTGAGCAAGGAGTAGCTCTTGTCTATTCCATATTTGGCTTAAGGAACTTTATCTGTGCTCATTTCAATCTCTGGTTTTATGCAGCACCCCAACTCACCTTTACCCTTAAACAAGCATAAGTTGGTTTTCTAAATTTGAGACCCTGTTCTGTTCTGTAATTCAGTTCCTGTGTAGCCAAGTTTACATTCCGTGTATTACTGATATCTTATGATGTTTCTTTTTCTGTGTGACTTATTTCAGTTAGAATCATCGTACCTGAATCCACTCATTGTGCTGCTACGGGCCTGATGACATAGATTTCACTGCTGAGTGATACTGCATTGTACGTAAGTACCACAAGTTCTTTATCCATTTTTCACTTTCTGTGATATTGAACTTGTACGGTAAACGAGGTTCTTGTAAACAGAGGCGTCCCAAACATTGGGGTGGCTGTATCTTTTTGATTTTAATTTCCCTAAGCTATAGGACCATAAGTGGAAGTGCCCTAGGCTCTGTTGCTTTGTTTTTTAGACGTTTCAGGAAACACCATACACTTCTCCCGAGTGTCTGTTGGCAATTTACATCCCGCCCATCAGCATAACAAGGCTCCCAGTTCTCCATGGCCTGTCCTGCCTTTCTGGATTTTACACTTTTTTCAGATGGCCCTTTTGACCGGGGGGAAGTGAGACTTCATTGTAGTGCAGATTTCCTTTGCAAGCTTGCTTGGTTGGCCAAAAAGGGCATATGCGTTTTTTCCTGAATATATTCAGGAAAAAACGCATACGCCCTTTTTGGCCAAGTGCATCATTGTGGACGTTCTGCCTCTTTTCCTATGCTTTCAATGCAATTCCAGTCTACCTCCTGAAATCGGTTTCCTGCAATTCTGCCCCGCTTTCAAGTCCTCTTGGCAGCCTTACTTCAGTATATTTTTGGATGATAGTTGTCATTTATAACTCTGCAGGTTTGTGAATTACAGTGCCCCTGAGCTCCTTTCTTCAACTCCTTTTCTTGTGAGCTGCCCGCAACACCGCAGGATGGCTTCAGGCTCTAATCTGGTTCCGGCACGGCACGCTGAGCCTTTGGTTATTTCCTCTTCCTGGTGGGAAATGAGAGTTAAATTTGCCCGTCCAGACACCTCCAGCTAGTCTCTCATTGGTTCTCGCTATTCCTGTTCATCTTCCGCAGAAATTGCAAACTGGGCCAAACAGGAGGTTAAAGGGACTGACTCTCCAAGTCGGGAGAGTGTTAGTAAAGCGTCTGGAATGTTGCACCCGAGTACCAGGGTACGAAAACTGAGACATATTTGAACACGTCTCCCGATCACATGGTTGATCATACTCTAGGTTCCACATGCATGTTTTAGCTGAAGGAAGAATACCTTAAACCTGGGTAGTTGAAACCCGTGGAATGGGTACCATGCAATATGACTTCAAAGGGTCTTCATTTGCTCACCGAACCTCTCCAATCCTATCACTGCTGCGTTTATGTCCCTGTACACATGCTTGATTCTCTTTCGGAGACATAGCAATCCATAGGTTTTAAGATACTTAAGAGTCAGGTACATTCTGAGGCGTTTAATATGCGGTGTTGAGTCCATTTCGTTGAGCAAGGAGTAGCTCTTGTCTATTCCATATTTGGCTTAAGGAACTTTATCTGTGCTCATTTCAATCTCTGGTTTTATGCAGCACCCCAACTCACCTTTCCCCTTAAACAAGCATAAGTTGGTTTTCTAAATTTGAGACCCTGTTCTGTTCTGTAATTCAGTTCCTGTGTAGCCAAGTTTACATTCCGTGTATTACTGATATCTTATGATGTTTCTTTTTCTGTGTGACTTATTTCAGTTAGAATCATCGTACCTGAATCCACTCATTGTGCTGCTACGGGCCTGATGACATAGATTTCACTGCTGAGTGATACTGCATTGTACGTAAGTACCACAAGTTCTTTATCCATTTTTCACTTTCTGTGATATTGAACTTGTACGGTAAACGAGGTTCTTGTAAACAGAGGCGTGCCAAACATTGGGGTGGCTGTATCTTTTTGATTTTAATTTCCCTAAGCTATAGGACCATAAGTGGAAGTGCCCTAGGCTCTGTTGCTTTGTTTTTTAGACGTTTCAGGAAACACCATACACTTCTCCCGAGTGTCTGTTGGCAATTTACATCCCGCCCATCAGCATAACAAGGCTCCCAGTTCTCCATGGCCTGTCCTGCCTTTCTGGATTTTACACTTTTTTCAGATGGCCCTTTTGACCGGGGGGAAGTGAGACTTCATTGTAGTGCAGATTTCCTTTGCAAGCTTGCTTGGTTGGCCAAAAAGGGCGTATGCGTTTTTTCCTGAATATATTCAGGAAAAAACGCATACGCCCTTTTTGGCCAAGTGCATCATTGTGGACGTTCTGCCTCTTTTCCTATGCTTTCAATGCAATTCCAGTCTACCTCCTGAAATCGGTTTCCTGCAATTCTGCCCCGCTTTCAAGTCCTCTTGGCAGCCTTACTTCAGTATATTTTTGGATGATAGTTGTCATTTATAACTCTGCAGGTTTGTGAATTACAGTGCCCCTGAGCTCCTTTCTTCAACTCCTTTTCTTGTGAGCTGGCCGCAACACCGCAGGATGGCTTCAGGCCCTAATCTGGTTCCGGCACGGCACGCTGAGCCTTTGGTTATTTCCTCTTCCTGGTGGGAAATGAGAGTTAAATTTGCCCGTCCAGACACCTCCAGCTAGTCTCTCATTGGTTCTCGCTATTCCTGTTCATCTTCCGCAGAAATTGCAAACTGGGCCAAACAGGAGGTTAAAGGGACTGACTCTCCAAGTCGGGAGAGTGTTAGTAAAGCGTCTGGAATGTTGCACCCGAGTACCAGGGTACGAAAACTGAGACATATTTGAACACGTCTCCCGATCACATGGTTGATCATACTCTAGGTTCCACATGCATGTTTTAGCTGAAGGAAGAATACCTTAAACCTGGGTAGTTGAAACCCGTGGAATGGGTACCATGCAATATGACTTCAAAGGGTCTTCATTTGCTCACCGAACCTCTCCAATCCTATCACTGCTGCGTTTATGTCCCTGTACACATGCTTGATTCTCTTTCGGAGACATAGCAATCCATAGGTTTTAAGATACTTAAGAGTCAGGTACATTCTGAGGCGTTTAATATGCGGTGTTGAGTCCATTTCGTTGAGCAAGGAGTAGCTCTTGTCTATTCCATATTTGGCTTAAGGAACTTTATCTGTGCTCATTTCAATCTCTGGTTTTATGCAGCACCCCAACTCACCTTTACCCTTAAACAAGCATAAGTTGGTTTTCTAAATTTGATACCCTGTTCTGTTCTGTAATTCAGTTCCTGTGTAGCCAAGTTTACATTCCGTGTATTACTGATATCTTATGATGTTTCTTTTTCTGTGTGACTTATTTCAGTTAGAATCATCGTACCTGAATCCACTCATTGTGCTGCTACGGGCCTGATGACATAGATTTCACTGCTGAGTGATACTGCATTGTACGTAAGTACCACAAGTTCTTTATCCATTTTTCACTTTCTGTGATATTGAACTTGTACGGTAAACGAGGTTCTTGTAAACAGAGGCGTCCCAAACATTGGGGTGGCTGTATCTTTTTGATTTTAATTTCCCTAAGCTATAGGACCATAAGTGGAAGTGCCCTAGGCTCTGTTGCTTTGTTTTTTAGACGTTTCAGGAAACACCATACACTTCTCCCGAGTGTCTGTTGGCAATGTACATCCCGCCCATCAGCATAACAAGGCTCCCAGTTCTCCATGGCCTGTCCTGCCTTTCTGGATTTTACACTTTTTTCAGATGGCCCTTTTGACCGGGGGGAAGTGAGACTTCATTGTAGTGCAGATTTCCTTTGCAAGCTTGCTTGGTTGGCCAAAAAGGGCGTATGCGTTTTTTCCTGAATATATTCAGGAAAAAACGCATACGCCCTTTTTGGCCAAGTGCATCATTGTGGACGTTCTGCCTCTTTTCCTATGCTTTCAATGCAATTCCAGTCTACCTCCTGAAATCGGTTTCCTGCAATTCTGCCCCGGTTTCAAGTCCTCTTGGCAGCCTTACTTCAGTATATTTTTGGATGATAGTTGTCATTTATAACTCTGCAGGTTTGTGAATTACAGTGCCCCTGAGCTCCTTTCTTCAACTCCTTTTCTTGTGAGCTGGCCGCAACACCGCAGGATGGCTTCAGGCCCTAATCTGGTTCCGGCACGGCACGCTGAGCCTTTGGTTATTTCCTCTTCCTGGTGGGAAATGAGAGTTAAATTTGCCCGTCCAGACACCTCCAGCTAGTCTCTCATTGGTTCTCGCTATTCCTGTTCATCTTCCACAGAAATTGCAAACTGGGCCAAACAGGAGGTTAAAGGGACTGACTCTCCAAGTCGGGAGAGTGTTAGTAAAGCGTCTGGAATGTTGCACCCGAGTACCAGGGTACGAAAACTGAGACATATTTGAACACGTCTCCCGATCACATGGTTGATCATACTCTAGGTTCCACATGCATGTTTTAGCTGAAGGAAGAATACCTTAAACCTGGGTAGTTGAAACCCGTGGAATGGGTACCATGCAATATGACTTCAAAGGGTCTTCATTTGCTCACCGAACCTCTCCAATCCTATCACTGCTGCGTTTATGTCCCTGTACACATGCTTGATTCTCTTTCGGAGACATAGCAATCCATAGGTTTTAAGATACTTAAGAGTCAGGTACATTCTTAGGCGTTTAATATGCGGTGTTGAGTCCATTTCGTTGAGCAAGGAGTAGCTCTTGTCTATTCCATATTTGGCTTAAGGAACTTTATCTGTGCTCATTTCAATCTCTGGTTTTATGCAGCACCCCAACTCACCTTTACCCTTAAACAAGCATAAGTTGGTTTTCTAAATTTGAGACCCTGTTCTGTTCTGTAATTCAGTTCCTGTGTAGCCAAGTTTACATTCCGTGTATTACTGATATCTTATGATGTTTCTTTTTCTGTGTGACTTATTTCAGTTAGAATCATCGTACCTGAATCCACTCATTGTGCTGCTACGGGCCTGATGACATAGATTTCACTGCTGAGTGATACTGCATTGTACGTAAGTACCACAAGTTCTTTATCCATTTTTCACTTTCTGTGATATTGAACTTGTACGGTAAACGAGGTTCTTGTAAACAGAGGCGTCCCAAACATTGGGGTGGCTGTATCTTTTTGATTTTAATTTCCCTAAGCTATAGGACCATAAGTGGAAGTGCCCTAGGCTCTGTTGCTTTGTTTTTTAGACGTTTCAGGAAACACCATACACTTCTCCCGAGTGTCTGTTGGCAATTTACATCCCGCCCATCAGCATAACAAGGCTCCCAGTTCTCCATGGCCTGTCCTGCCTTTCTGGATTTTACACTTTTTTCAGATGGCCCTTTTGACCGGGGGGAAGTGAGACTTCATTGTAGTGCAGATTTCCTTTGCAAGCTTGCTTGGTTGGCCAAAAAGGGCGTATGCGTTTTTTCCTGAATATATTCAGGAAAAAACGCATACGCCCTTTTTGGCCAAGTGCATCATTGTGGACGTTCTGCCTCTTTTCCTATGCTTTCAATGCAATTCCAGTCTACCTCCTGAAATCGGTTTCCTGCAATTCTGCCCCGCTTTCAAGTCCTCTTGGCAGCCTTACTTCAGTATATTTTTGGACGATAGTTGTCATTTATAACTCTGCAGGTTTGTGAATTACAGTGCCCCTGAGCTCCTTTCTTCAACTCGCTTTTTTGTGAGCTGGCCGCAACACCGCAGGATGGCTTCAGGCCCTAATCTGGTTCCGGCACGGCACGCTGAGCCTTTGGTTATTTCCTCTTCCTGGTGGGAAATGAGAGTTAAATTTGCCCGTCCAGACACCTCCAGCTAGTCTCTCATTGGTTCTCGCTATTCCTGTTCATCTTCCGCAGAAATTGCAAACTGGGCCAAACAGGAGGTTAAAGGGACTGACTCTCCAAGTCGGGAGAGTGTTAGTAAAGCGTCTGGAATGTTGCACCCGAGTACCAGGGTACGAAAACTGAGACATATTTGAACACGTCTCCCGATCACATGGTTGATCATACTCTAGGTTCCACATGCATGTTTTAGCTGAAGGAAGAATACCTTAAACCTGGGTAGTTGAAACCCGTGGAATGGGTACCATGCAATATGACTTCAAAGGGTCTTCATTTGCTCACCGAACCTCTCCAATCCTATCACTGCTGCGTTTATGTCCCTGTACACATGCTTGATTCTCTTTCGGAGACATAGCAATCCATAGGTTTTAAGATACTTAAGAGTCAGGTACATTCTGAGGCGTTTAATATGCGGTGTTGAGTCCATTTCGTTGAGCAAGGAGTAGCTCTTGTCTATTCCATATTTGGCTTAAGGAACTTTATCTGTGCTCATTTCAATCTCTGGTTTTATGCAGCACCCCAACTCACCTTTACCCTTAAACAAGCATAAGTTGGTTTTCTAAATTTGAGACCCTGTTCTGTTCTGTAATTCAGTTCCTGTGTAGCCAAGTTTACATTCCGTGTATTACTGATATCTTATGATGTTTCTTTTTCTGTGTGACTTATTTCAGTTAGAATCATCGTACCTGAATCCACTCATTGTGCTGCTACGGGCCTGATGACATAGATTTCACTGCTGAGTGATACTGCATTGTACGTAAGTACCACAAGTTCTTTATCCATTTTTCACTTTCTGTGATATTGAACTTGTACGGTAAACGAGGTTCTTGTAAACAGAGGCGTCCCAAACATTGGGGTGGCTGTATCTTTTTGATTTTAATTTCCCTAAGCTATAGGACCATAAGTGGAAGTGCCCTAGGCTCTGTTGCTTTGTTTTTTAGATGTTTTAGGAAACACCATACACTTCTCCCGAGTGTCTGTTGGCAATGTACATCCCGCCCATCAGTATAACAAGGCTCCCAGTTCTCCATGGCCTGTCCTGCCTTTCTGGATTTTACACTTTTTTCAGATGG
This sequence comes from Globicephala melas, assembly GCF_963455315.2. Classification (NCBI taxonomy): domain Eukaryota; kingdom Metazoa; phylum Chordata; class Mammalia; order Artiodactyla; family Delphinidae; genus Globicephala; species Globicephala melas. The sequence goes on along the minus strand of NW_027208083.1, from coordinate 3,025 downwards.
CCCTTTTGACCAGGGGGAAGTGAGACTTCATTGTAGTGCAGATTTCCTCTGCAAGCTTGCTTGGTTGGCCAAAAAGGGCGTATGCGTTTTTTCCTGAATATTCAGGAAAAAACGCATACGCCCTTTTTGGCCAAGTGCATCATTGTGGACGTTCTGCCTCTTTTCCTATGCTTTCAATGCAATTCCAGTCTACCTCCTGAAATCGGTTTCCTGCAATTCTGCCCCGCTTTCAAGTCCTCTTGGCAGCCTTACTTCAGTATATTTTTGGACGATAGTTGTCATTTATAACTCTGCAGGTTTGTGAATTACAGTGCCCCTGAGCTCCTTTCTTCAACTCCTTTTCTTGTGAGCTGGCCGCAACACCGCAGGATGGCTTCAGGCTCTAATCTGGTTCCGGCACGGCACGCTGAGCCTTTGGTTATTTCCTCTTCCTGGTGGGAAATGAGAGTTAAATTTGCCCGTCCAGACACCTCCAGCTAGTCTCTCATTGGTTCTCGCTATTCCTGTTCATCTTCCGCAGAAATTGCAAACTGGGCCAAACAGGAGGTTAAAGGGACTGACTCTCCAAGTCGGGAGAGTGTTAGTAAAGCGTCTGGAATGTTGCACCCGAGTACCAGGGTACGAAAACTGAGACATATTTGAACACGTCTCCCGATCACATGGTTGATCATACTCTAGGTTCCACATGCATGTTTTAGCTGAAGGAAGAATACCTTAAACCTGGGTAGTTGAAACCCGTGGAATGGGTACCATGCAATATGACTTCAAAGGGTCTTCATTTGCTCACCGAACCTCTCCAATCCTATCACTGCTGCGTTTATGTCCCTGTACACATGCTTGATTCTCTTTCGGAGACATAGCAATCCATAGGTTTTAAGATACTTAAGAGTCAGGTACATTCTTAGGCGTTTAATATGCGGTGTTGAGTCCATTTCGTTGAGCAAGGAGTAGCTCTTGTCTATTCCATATTTGGCTTAAGGAACTTTATCTGTGCTCATTTCAATCTCTGGTTTTATGCAGCACCCCAACTCACCTTTACCCTTAAACAAGCATAAGTTGGTTTTCTAAATTTGAGACCCTGTTCTGTTCTGTAATTCAGTTCCTGTAGAGCCAACTTTACATTCCGTGTATTACTGATATCTTATGATGTTTCTTTTTCTGTGTGACTTATTTCAGTTAGAATCATCGTACCTGAATCCACTCATTGTGCTGCTACGGGCCTGATGACATAGATTTCACTGCTGAGTGATACTGCATTGTACGTAAGTACCACAAGTTCTTTATCCATTTTTCACTTTCTGTGATATTGAACTTGTACGGTAAACGAGGTTCTTGTAAACAGAGGCGTCCCAAACATTGGGGTGGCTGTATCTTTTTGATTTTAATTTCTCTAAGCTATAGGACCATAAGTGGAAGTGCCCTAGGCTCTGTTGCTTTGTTTTTTTAGACGTTTCAGGAAACACCATACACTTCTCCCGAGTGTCTGTTGGCAATTTACATCCCGCCCATCAGCATAACAAGGCTCCCAGTTCTCCGTGGCCTGTCCTGCCTTTCTGGATTTTACACTTTTTTCAGATGGCCCTTTTGACCAGGGGGAAGTGAGACTTCATTGTAGTGCAGATTTCCTCTGCAAGCTTGCTTGGTTGGCCAAAAAGGGCGTATGCGTTTTTTCCTGAATATTCAGGAAAAAACGCATACGCCCTTTTTGGCCAAGTGCATCATTGTGGACGTTCTGCCTCTTTTCCTATGCTTTCAATGCAATTCCAGTCTACCTCCTGAAATCGGTTTCCTGCAATTCTGCCCCGCTTTCAAGTCCTCTTGGCAGCCTTACTTCAGTATATTTTTGGACGATAGTTGTCATTTATAACTCTGCAGGTTTGTGAATTACAGTGCCCCTGAGCTCCTTTCTTCAACTCCTTTTCTTGTGAGCTGGCCGCAACACCGCAGGATGGCTTCAGGCTCTAATCTGGTTCCGGCACGGCACGCTGAGCCTTTGGTTATTTCCTCTTCCTGGTGGGAAATGAGAGTTAAATTTGCCCGTCCAGACACCTCCAGCTAGTCTCTCATTGGTTCTCGCTATTCCTGTTCATCTTCCGCAGAAATTGCAAACTGGGCCAAACAGGAGGTTAAAGGGACTGACTCTCCAAGTCGGGAGAGTGTTAGTAAAGCGTCTGGAATGTTGCACCCGAGTACCAGGGTACGAAAACTGAGACATATTTGAACACGTCTCCCGATCACATGGTTGATCATACTCTAGGTTCCACATGCATGTTTTAGCTGAAGGAAGAATACCTTAAACCTGGGTAGTTGAAACCCGTGGAATGGGTACCATGCAATATGACTTCAAAGGGTCTTCATTTGCTCACCGAACCTCTCCAATCCTATCACTGCTGCGTTTATGTCCCTGTACACATGCTTGATTCTCTTTCGGAGACATAGCAATCCATAGGTTTTAAGATACTTAAGAGTCAGGTACATTCTTAGGCGTTTAATATGCGGTGTTGAGTCCATTTCGTTGAGCAAGGAGTAGCTCTTGTCTATTCCATATTTGGCTTAAGGAACTTTATCTGTGCTCATTTCAATCTCTGGTTTTATGCAGCACCCCAACTCACCTTTACCCTTAAACAAGCATAAGTTGGTTTTCTAAATTTGAGACCCTGTTCTGTTCTGTAATTCAGTTCCTGTAGAGCCAACTTTACATTCCGTGTATTACTGATATCTTATGATGTTTCTTTTTCTGTGTGACTTATTTCAGTTAGAATCATCGTACCTGAATCCACTCATTGTGCTGCTACGGGCCTGATGACATAGATTTCACTGCTGAGTGATACTGCATTGTACGTAAGTACCACAAGTTCTTTATCCATTTTTCACTTTCTGTGATATTGAACTTGTACGGTTAACGAGGTTCTTGTAAACAGAGGCATCCCAAACATTGGAGTGGCTGTATCTTTTGGATTTTAATTTCCCTAAGCTATAGGACCATAAGTGGAAGTGCCCTAGGCTCTGTTGCTTTGTTTTTTAG
>NW_027208082.1:0-16054 GCF_963455315.2 Globicephala melas | reverse complement strand
GTTCTCCCTATTCCTGTTCATCTTCCGCAGAAATTGCAAACTGGGCCAAACAGGAGGTTAAAGGCACTGACTCTCCAAGTCGGGAGAGTGTTAGTAAAGCGTCTGGAATGTTGCACCCGAGTACCAGGGGACGAGAACAGAGACATATTTGAACACGTCTCCCGATCACACGGTTGATCATACTCTGGGTTCCACATGCATGTTTTAGCTGAAGGCAGAATCCCTTACACCTGGAGAGTTGAGACCCGTGGAATGGGTACCATGCAATATGACATCAAAGGGTCTTCATTTGCTCACCGAACCTCTCCAATCCTATCACTGCTGCTTTTAGGCCCCTGTACACACGCTTGATTCTCTTTTGGAGACATAGCAATCCATAGGTTTTAAGATACTTACTAGTCAGGTACATTCTTAGGCGTTTAATGTGGGGTGTTGAGTCCATTTCATTGAGCAAGGAGTAGCTCTCGTCTATTCCATATTTGGCTTAAGGAACTTTATCTGTGCTCATTTCAATCTCTGGTTTTATGCAGAACCCCAACTCACCTTTCCCCTTAAGCAAGCATAAGTTGGTTTTCTAAATTTGAGACCCTGTTCTGTTTTGGAATCCAGTTCCTGTGTAGCCAAGTTTATATTCCGTGTATTAGTGATATCTTATGATGTTTCTTTTTCTGTGTGACTTATTTCAGTTAGAATCATCATACCTGAATCCACCCATTATGCTGCTACGGGCCTGATGACATAGATGTCATTGCTGAGTGATATTGCATTGTACGTAAGTACCACAACTTCTTCATCCATTTTTCACTTTCTGCGATATTGAACTTGTACCGTAAACGAGGTTCTTGTAAACAGAGCCGTCCCAAACTTTGGGGTGCCTCTGTCTTTTTGATTTTCATTTCCCTAAGCTATAGGACCATAAGTGGAAGTGCCCTAGGCTCTGTTGCTTTGTTTTTTAGATGTTTCAGGAAACACCATACACTTCTCCCGAGTGGCTGTTGGCAATTTACATCCCGCCCATCAGCATAACAAGGCTCCCAGTTCTCCATGGCCTGTCCTGCCTTTCTGGATTTTACACTTTTTTCAGATGGCCCTTTTGACCGGGGGGAAGTGAGACTTCATTGTAGTGCAGATTTCCTTTGCAAGCTTGCTTGGTTGGCCAAAAAGGGCGTATGCGTTTTTTCCTGAATATATTCAGGAAAAAACGCATACGCCCTTTTTGGCCAAGTGCATCATTGTGGACGTTCTGCCTCTTTTCCTATGCTTTAAATGCAATTCCAGTGTACCTCCTGAAATCGGTTTCCTGCAATTCTGCCCCGCTTTCAAGTCCTCTTGGCAGCCTTACTTCAGTATATTTTTGGACGATAGCTGTCATTTATAACTCTGCAGGTTTGTGAATTACAGTGCCCCTGAGCTCCTTTCTTCAACTCGCTTTCTTGTGAGCTGGCCGCAACACCGCAGGATTGCTTCAGGCCCTAATCTGGTTCCGGCACGGCATGCTGAGCCTTAGGTTAATTGCTCTTCCTGGTGGGAAATGAGAGTTAAATTTGCCCGTCCAGACACCTCCAGCTAGTCTCTCATTGGTTCTCCCTATTCCTGTTCATCTTCCGCAGAAATTGCAAACTGGGCCAAACAGGAGGTTAAAGGCACTGACTCTCCAAGTCGGGAGAGTGTTAGTAAAGCGTCTGGAATGTTGCACCCGAGTACCAGGGGACGAGAATGGAGACATATTTGAAGACGTCTCCCGATCACACGGTAGATCGTACTCTGGGTTCCACATGCATGTTTTAGCTGAAGGAAGAATCACTTAAACCTGGAGAGTTGAGACCCGTGGAATGGGTACCATGCAATATGACTTCAAAGGGTCTTCATTTGCTCACCGAACCTCTCCAATCCTATCACTGCTGCGTGTATGCCCCTGTACACACGCTTGATTCTCTTTCGGAGACATAGCAATCCATAGGTTTTAAGATACTTACTAGTCAGGTACATTCTTAGGCGTTTAATGTGGGGTGTTGAGTGCATTTCGTTGAGCAAGGAGTAGCTCTTGTCTATTCCATATTTGGCTTAAGGAACTTACTCTGTGCTCATTTCAATCTCTGGTTTTATGCAGCACCCCAACTCACCTTTCCCCTTAAGCAAGCATAAGTTGGTTTTCTAAATTTGAGACCCTGTTCTGTTTTGGAATCCAGTTCCTGTGTAGCCAAGTTTACATTCCGTGTATTAGTGATATCTTATGATGTTTCTTTTTCTGTGTGACTTATTTCAGTTAGAATCATCATACCTGAATCCACCCATTATGCTGCTACGGGCCTGATGACATAGATGTCATTGCTGAGTGATATTGCATTGTACGTAAGTACCACAACTTCTTCATCCATTTTTCACTTTCTGCGATATTGAACTTGTACCGTAAACGAGGTTCTTGTAAACAGAGCCGTCCCAAACTTTGGGGTGCCTCTGTCTTTTTGATTTTCATTTCCCTAAGCTATAGGACCATAAGTGGAAGTGCCCTAGGCTCTGTTGCTTTGTTTTTTAGATGTTTCAGGAAACACCATACACTTCTCCCGAGTGGCTGTTGGCAATTTACATCCCGCCCATCAGCATAACAAGGCTCCCAGTTCTCCATGGCCTGTCCTGCCTTTCTGGATTTTACACTTTTTTCAGATGGCCCTTTTGACCGGGGGGAAGTGAGACTTCATTGTAGTGCAGATTTCCTTTGCAAGCTTGCTTGGTTGGCCAAAAAGGGCGTATGCGTTTTTTCCTGAATATATTCAGGAAAAAACGCATACGCCCTTTTTGGCCAAGTGCATCATTGTGGACGTTCTGCCTCTTTTCCTATGCTTTAAATGCAATTCCAGTGTACCTCCTGAAATCGGTTTCCTGCAATTCTGCCCCGCTTTCAAGTCCTCTTGGCAGCCTTACTTCAGTATATTTTTGGACGATAGCTGTCATTTATAACTCTGCAGGTTTGTGAATTACAGTGCCCCTGAGCTCCTTTCTTCAACTCGCTTTCTTGTGAGCTGGCCGCAACACCGCAGGATTGCTTCAGGCCCTAATCTGGTTCCGGCACGGCACGCTGAGCCTTAGGTTAATTGCTCTTCCTGATGGGAAATGAGAGTTAAATTTGCCCGTCCAGACACCTCCAGCTAGTCTCTCATTGGTTCTCCCTATTCCTGTTCATCTTCCGCAGAAATTGCAAACTGGGCCAAACAGGAGGTTAAAGGCACTGACTCTCCAAGTCGGGAGAGTGTTAGTAAAGCGTCTGGAATGTTGCACCCGAGTACCAGGGGACGAGAATGGAGACATATTTGAAGACGTCTCCCGATCACACGGTAGATCGTACTCTGGGTTCCACATGCATGTTTTAGCTGAAGGAAGAATCCCTTAAACCTGGAGAGTTGAGACCCGTGGAATGGGTACCATGCAATATGACTTCAAAGGGTCTTCATTTGCTCACCGAACCTCTCCAATCCTATCACTGCTGCGTTTATGCCCCTGTACACACGCTTGATTCTCTTTCGGAGACATAGCAATCCATAGGTTTTAAGATACTTACTAGTCAGGTACATTCTTAGGCGTTTAATGTGGGGTGTTGAGTGCATTTCGTTGAGCAAGGAGTAGCTCTTGTCTATTCCATATTTGGCTTAAGGAACTTACTCTGTGCTCATTTCAATCTCTGGTTTTATGCAGCACCCCAACTCACCTTTCCCCTTAAGCAAGCATAAGTTGGTTTTCTAAATTTGAGACCCTGTTCTGTTTTGTAATCCAGTTCCTGTGTAGCCAAGTTTACATTCCGTGTATTAGTGATATCTTATGATGTTTCTTTTTCTGTGTGACTTATTTCAGTTAGAATCATCATACCTGAATCCACTCATTATGCTGCTACGGGCCTGATGACATAGATGTCATTGCTGAGTGATATTGCATTGTACGTAAGTACCACAACTTCTTCATCATTTCTCACTTTCTGCGATATTGAACTTGTACCGTAAACGAGATTCTTGTAAACAGAGCCGTCCCAAACTTTGGGGTGGCTGTGTCTTTTTGATTTTCATTTCCCTAAGCTATAGGACCATAAGTGGAAGTGCCCTAGGCTCTGTTGCTTTGTTTTTTAGATGTTTCAGGAAACACCATACACTTCTCCCGAGTGGCTGTTGGCAATTTACATCCCGCCCATCAGCATAACAAGGCTCCCAGTTCTCCATGGTCTGTCCTGCCTTTCTGGATTTTACACTTTTTTCAGATGGCCCTTTTGACCGGGGGGAAGTGAGACTTCATTGTAGTGCAGATTTCCTTTGCAAGCTTGCTTGGTTGGCCAAAAAGGGCGTATGCGTTTTTTCCTGAATATATTCAGGAAAAAACGCATACGCCCTTTTTGGCCAAGTGCATCATTGTGGACATTCTGCCTCTTTTCCTATGCTTTAAATGCAATTCCAGTCTACCTCCTGAAATCGGTTTCCTGCAATTCTGCCCCGCTTTCAAGTCCTCTTGGCAGCCTTACTTCAGTATATTTTTGGACGATAGCTGTCATTTATAACTCTGCAGGTTTGTGAATTACAGTGCCCCTGAGCTCCTTTCTTCAACTCGCTTTCTTGTGAGCTGGCCGCAACACCGCAGGATTGCTTCAGGCCCTAATCTGGTTCTGGCACGGCACGCTGAGCCTTTGGTTAATTCCTCTTCCTGGTGGGAAATGAGAGTTAAATTTGCCCGTCCAGACACCTCCAGCTAGTCTCTCATTGGTTCTCCCTATTCCTGTTCATCTTCCGCAGAAATTGCAAACTGGGCCAAACAGGAGGTTAAAGGCACTGACTCTCCAAGTCGGGAGAGTGTTAGTAAAGCGTCTGGAATGTTGCACCCGAGTACCAGGGGACGAGAATTGAGACATATTTGAAGACGTCTCCCGATCACACGGTTGATCGTACTCTGGGTTCCACATGCATGTTTTAGCTGAAGGAAGAATCACTTAAACCTGGAGAGTTGAGACCCGTGGAATGGGTACCATGCAATATGACTTCAAAGGGTCTTCATTTGCTCACCGAACCTCTCCAATCCTATCACTGCTGCGTGTATGCCCCTGTACACACGCTTGATTCTCTTTCGGAGACATAGCAATCCATAGGTTTTAAGATACTTACTAGTCAGGTACATTCTTAGGCGTTTAATGTGGGGTGTTGAGTGCATTTCGTTGAGCAAGGAGTAGCTCTTGTCTATTCCATATTTGGCTTAAGGAACTTACTCTGTGCTCATTTCAATCTCTGGTTTTATGCAGCACCCCAACTCACCTTTCCCCTTAAGCAAGCATAAGTTGGTTTTCTAAATTTGAGACCCTGTTCTGTTTTGGAATCCAGTTCCTGTGTAGCCAAGTTTACATTCCGTGTATTAGTGATATCTTATGATGTTTCTTTTTCTGTGTGACTTATTTCAGTTAGAATCATCATACCTGAATCCACCCATTATGCTGCTACGGGCCTGATGACATAGATGTCATTGCTGAGTGATATTGCATTGTACGTAAGTACCACAACTTCTTCATCCATTTTTCACTTTCTGCGATATTGAACTTGTACCGTAAACGAGGTTCTTGTAAACAGAGCCGTCCCAAACTTTGGGGTGCCTCTGTCTTTTTGATTTTCATTTCCCTAAGCTATAGGACCATAAGTGGAAGTGCCCTAGGCTCTGTTGCTTTGTTTTTTAGATGTTTCAGGAAACACCATACACTTCTCCCGAGTGGCTGTTGGCAATTTACATCCCGCCCATCAGCATAACAAGGCTCCCAGTTCTCCATGGCCTGTCCTGCCTTTCTGGATTTTACACTTTTTTCAGATGGCCCTTTTGACCGGGGGGAAGTGAGACTTCATTGTAGTGCAGATTTCCTTTGCAAGCTTGCTTGGTTGGCCAAAAAGGGCGTATGCGTTTTTTCCTGAATATATTCAGGAAAAAACGCATACGCCCTTTTTGGCCAAGTGCATCATTGTGGACGTTCTGCCTCTTTTCCTATGCTTTAAATGCAATTCCAGTGTACCTCCTGAAATCGGTTTCCTGCAATTCTGCCCCGCTTTCAAGTCCTCTTGGCAGCCTTACTTCAGTATATTTTTGGACGATAGCTGTCATTTATAACTCTGCAGGTTTGTGAATTACAGTGCCCCTGAGCTCCTTTCTTCAACTCGCTTTCTTGTGAGCTGGCCGCAACACCGCAGGATTGCTTCAGGCCCTAATCTGGTTCCGGCACGGCACGCTGAGCCTTAGGTTAATTGCTCTTCCTGATGGGAAATGAGAGTTAAATTTGCCCGTCCAGACACCTCCAGCTAGTCTCTCATTGGTTCTCCCTATTCCTGTTCATCTTCCGCAGAAATTGCAAACTGGGCCAAACAGGAGGTTAAAGGCACTGACTCTCCAAGTCGGGAGAGTGTTAGTAAAGCGTCTGGAATGTTGCACCCGAGTACCAGGGGACGAGAATGGAGACATATTTGAAGACGTCTCCCGATCACACGGTAGATCGTACTCTGGGTTCCACATGCATGTTTTAGCTGAAGGAAGAATCCCTTAAACCTGGAGAGTTGAGACCCGTGGAATGGGTACCATGCAATATGACTTCAAAGGGTCTTCATTTGCTCACCGAACCTCTCCAATCCTATCACTGCTGCGTTTATGCCCCTGTACACACGCTTGATTCTCTTTCGGAGACATAGCAATCCATAGGTTTTAAGATACTTACTAGTCAGGTACATTCTTAGGCGTTTAATGTGGGGTGTTGAGTGCATTTCGTTGAGCAAGGAGTAGCTCTTGTCTATTCCATATTTGGCTTAAGGAACTTACTCTGTGCTCATTTCAATCTCTGGTTTTATGCAGCACCCCAACTCACCTTTCCCCTTAAGCAAGCATAAGTTGGTTTTCTAAATTTGAGACCCTGTTCTGTTTTGTAATCCAGTTCCTGTGTAGCCAAGTTTACATTCCGTGTATTAGTGATATCTTATGATGTTTCTTTTTCTGTGTGACTTATTTCAGTTAGAATCATCATACCTGAATCCACTCATTATGCTGCTACGGGCCTGATGACATAGATGTCATTGCTGAGTGATATTGCATTGTACGTAAGTACCACAACTTCTTCATCATTTCTCACTTTCTGCGATATTGAACTTGTACCGTAAACGAGATTCTTGTAAACAGAGCCGTCCCAAACTTTGGGGTGGCTGTGTCTTTTTGATTTTCATTTCCCTAAGCTATAGGACCATAAGTGGAAGTGCCCTAGGCTCTGTTGCTTTGTTTTTTAGATGTTTCAGGAAACACCATACACTTCTCCCGAGTGGCTGTTGGCAATTTACATCCCGCCCATCAGCATAACAAGGCTCCCAGTTCTCCATGGTCTGTCCTGCCTTTCTGGATTTTACACTTTTTTCAGATGGCCCTTTTGACCGGGGGGAAGTGAGACTTCATTGTAGTGCAGATTTCCTTTGCAAGCTTGCTTGGTTGGCCAAAAAGGGCGTATGCGTTTTTTCCTGAATATATTCAGGAAAAAACGCATACGCCCTTTTTGGCCAAGTGCATCATTGTGGACATTCTGCCTCTTTTCCTATGCTTTAAATGCAATTCCAGTCTACCTCCTGAAATCGGTTTCCTGCAATTCTGCCCCGCTTTCAAGTCCTCTTGGCAGCCTTACTTCAGTATATTTTTGGACGATAGCTGTCATTTATAACTCTGCAGGTTTGTGAATTACAGTGCCCCTGAGCTCCTTTCTTCAACTCGCTTTCTTGTGAGCTGGCCGCAACACCGCAGGATTGCTTCAGGCCCTAATCTGGTTCTGGCACGGCACGCTGAGCCTTTGGTTAATTCCTCTTCCTGGTGGGAAATGAGAGTTAAATTTGCCCGTCCAGACACCTCCAGCTAGTCTCTCATTGGTTCTCCCTATTCCTGTTCATCTTCCGCAGAAATTGCAAACTGGGCCAAACAGGAGGTTAAAGGCACTGACTCTCCAAGTCGGGAGAGTGTTAGTAAAGCGTCTGGAATGTTGCACCCGAGTACCAGGGGACGAGAATTGAGACATATTTGAAGACGTCTCCCGATCACACGGTTGATCGTACTCTGGGTTCCACATGCATGTTTTAGCTGAAGGAAGAATCCCTTAAACCTGGAGAGTTGAGACCCGTGGAATGGGTACCATGCAATATGACTTCAAAGGGTCTTCATTTGCTCACCGAACCTCTCCAATCCTATCACTGCTGCGTTTATGCCCCTGTACACACGCTTGATTCTCTTTTGGAGACATAGCAATCCATAGGTTTTAATATACTTACTAGTCAGGTACATTCTTAGGCGTTTAATATGGGGTGTTGAGTCCATTTCGTTGAGCAACGAGTAGCTCTTGTCTATTCCATATTTGGCTTAAGCAACTTTATCTGTGCTCATTTCAATCTCTGGTTTTATGCAGCACCCCAACTCACCTTTCCCCTTAAGCAAGCATAAGTTGGTTTTCTAAATTTGAGACCCTGTTCTGTTTTGTAATCCAGTTCCTGTGTAGCCAAGTTTACATTCCGTGTATTAGTGATATCTTATGATGTTTCTTTTTCTGTGTGACTTATTTCAGTTAGAATCATCATACCTGAATCCACTCATTATGCTGCTACGGGCCTGATGACATAGATGTCATTGCTGAGTGATATTGCATTGTACGTAAGTACCACAACTTCTTCATCCATTTTTCACTTTCTGCGATATTGAACTTGTACCGTAAACGAGGTTCTTGTAAACAGAGCCGTCCCAAACTTTGGGGTGGCTGTGTCTTTTTGATTTTCATTTCCCTAAGCTATTGGACCATAAGTGGAAGTGCCCTAGGCTCTGTTGCTTTGTTTTTTAGATGTTTCAGGAAACACCATACACTTCTCCCGAGTGGCTGTTGGCAATTTACATCCCGCCCATCAGCATAACAAGGCTCCCAGTTCTCCATGGCCTGTCCTGCCTTTCTGGATTTTACACTTTTTTCAGATGGCCCTTTTGACCGGGGGGAAGTGAGACTTCATTGTAGTGCAGATTTCCTTTGCAAGCTTGCTTGGTTGGCCAAAAAGGGCGTATGCGTTTTTTCCTGAATATATTCAGGAAAAAACGCATACGCCCTTTTTGGCCAAGTGCATCATTGTGGACGTTCTGCCTCTTTTCCTATGCTTTAAATGCAATTCCAGTCTACCTCCTGAAATCGGTTTCCTGCAATTCTGCCCCGCTTTCAAGTCCTCTTGGCAGCCTTACTTAAGTATATTTTTGGACGATAGCTGTCATTTATAACTCTGCAGGTTTGTGAATTACAGTGCCCCTGAGCTCCTTTCTTCAACTCGCTTTCTTGTGAGCTGGCCGCAACACCGCAGGATTGCTTCAGGCCCTAATCTGGTTCCAGCACGGCACGCTGAGCCTTTGGTTAATTCCTCTTCCTGGTGGGAAATGAGAGTTAAATTTGCCCGTCCAGACACCTCCAGCTAGTCTCTCATTGGTTCTCCCTATTCCTGTTCATCTTCCGCAGAAATTGCAAACTGGGCCAAACAGGAGGTTAAAGGCACTGACTCTCCAAGTCGGGAGAGTGTTAGTAAAGCGTCTGGAATGTTGCACCTGAGTACCAGGGGACGAGAATGGAGACATATTTGAAGACGTCTCCCGATCACACGGTTGATCATACTCTGGGTTCCACATGCATGTTTTAGCTGAAGGAAGAATCCCTTAAACCTGGAGAGTTGAGACCCGTGGAATGGGTACCATGCATTATGACTTCAAAGGGTCTTCATTTGCTCACCGAACCTCTCCAATCCTATCACTGCTGCGTTTATGCCCCTGTACACACGCTTGATTCTCTTTTGGAGACATAGCAATCCATAGGTTTTAAGATACTTACTAGTCAGGTACATTCTTAGGCGTTTAATGTGGGGTGTTGAGTGCATTTCGTTGAGCAAGGAGTAGCTCTTGTCTATTCCATATTTTGCTTAAGGAACTTACTCTGTGCTCATTTCAATCTCTGGTTTTATGCAGCACCCCAACTCACCTTTCCCCTTAAGCAAGCATAAGTTGGTTTTCTCAATTTGAGACCCTGTTCTGTTTTGTAATCCAGTTCCTGTGTAGCCAAGTTTACATTCCGTGTATTAGTGATATCTTATGATGTTTCTTTTTCTGTGTGACTTCTTTCAGTTAGAATCATCATACCTGAATCCACTCATTATGCTGCTATGGGCCTGATGACATAGATGTCATTGCTGAGTGATATTGCATTGTACGTAAGTACCACAACTTCTTCATCATTTCTCACTTTCTGCGATATTGAACTTGTACCGTAAACGAGGTTCTTGTAAACAGAGCCGTCCCAAACTTTGGGGTGGCTGTGTCTTTTTGATTTTCATTTCCCTAAGCTATTGGACCATAAGTGGAAGTGCCCTAGGCTCTGTTGCTTTGTTTTTTAGATGTTTCAGGAAACACCATACACTTCTCCCGAGTGGCTGTTGGCAATTTACATCCCGCCCATCAGCATAACAAGGCTCCCAGTTCTCCATGGCCTGTCCTGCCTTTCTGGATTTTACACTTTTTTCAGATGGCCCTTTTGACCGGGGGGAAGTGAGACTTCATTGTAGTGCAGATTTCCTTTGCAAGCTTGCTTGGTTGGCCAAAAAGGGCGTATGCGTTTTTTCCTGAATATATTCAGGAAAAAACGCATACGCCCTTTTTGGCCAAGTGCATCATTGTGGACGTTCTGCCTCTTTTCCTATGCTTTAAATGCAATTCCAGTCTACCTCCTGAAATCGGTTTCCTGCAATTCTGCCCCGCTTTCAAGTCCTCTTGGCAGCCTTACTTAAGTATATTTTTGGACGATAGCTGTCATTTATAACTCTGCAGGTTTGTGAATTACAGTGCCCCTGAGCTCCTTTCTTCAACTCGCTTTCTTGTGAGCTGGCCGCAACACCGCAGGATTGCTTCAGGCCCTAATCTGGTTCCAGCACGGCACGCTGAGCCTTTGGTTAATTCCTCTTCCTGGTGGGAAATGAGAGTTAAATTTGCCCGTCCAGACACCTCCAGCTAGTCTCTCATTGGTTCTCCCTATTCCTGTTCATCTTCCGCAGAAATTGCAAACTGGGCCAAACAGGAGGTTAAAGGCACTGACTCTCCAAGTCGGGAGAGTGTTAGTAAAGCGTCTGGAATGTTGCACCTGAGTACCAGGGGACGAGAATGGAGACATATTTGAAGACGTCTCCCGATCACACGGTTGATCATACTCTGGGTTCCACATGCATGTTTTAGCTGAAGGAAGAATCCCTTAAACCTGGAGAGTTGAGACCCGTGGAATGGGTACCATGCATTATGACTTCAAAGGGTCTTCATTTGCTCACCGAACCTCTCCAATCCTATCACTGCTGCGTTTATGCCCCTGTACACACGCTTGATTCTCTTTTGGAGACATAGCAATCCATAGGTTTTAAGATACTTACTAGTCAGGTACATTCTTAGGCGTTTAATGTGGGGTGTTGAGTGCATTTCGTTGAGCAAGGAGTAGCTCTTGTCTATTCCATATTTTGCTTAAGGAACTTACTCTGTGCTCATTTCAATCTCTGGTTTTATGCAGCACCCCAACTCACCTTTCCCCTTAAGCAAGCATAAGTTGGTTTTCTCAATTTGAGACCCTGTTCTGTTTTGTAATCCAGTTCCTGTGTAGCCAAGTTTACATTCCGTGTATTAGTGATATCTTATGATGTTTCTTTTTCTGTGTGACTTCTTTCAGTTAGAATCATCATACCTGAATCCACTCATTATGCTGCTATGGGCCTGATGACATAGATGTCATTGCTGAGTGATATTGCATTGTACGTAAGTACCACAACTTCTTCATCATTTCTCACTTTCTGCGATATTGAACTTGTACCGTAAACGAGGTTCTTGTAAACAGAGCCGTCCCAAACTTTGGGGTGGCTGTGTCTTTTTGATTTTCATTTCCCTAAGCTATAGGACCATAAGTGGAAGTGCCCTAGGCTCTGTTGCTTTGTTTTTTAGATGTTTCAGGAAACACCATACACTTTTCCCCAGTGGCTGTTGGCAATTTACATCCCGCCCATCAGCATAACAAGGCTCCCAGTTCTCCATGGCCTGTCCTGCCTTTCTGGATTTTACACTTTTTTCAGATGGCCCTTTTGACCGGGGGGAAGTGAGACTTCATTGTAGTGCAGATTTCCTTTGCAAGCTTGCTTGGTTGGCCAAAAAGTGCGTATGGGTTTTTTCCTGAATATATTCAGGAAAAAACGCATACGCCCTTTTTGGCCAAGTGCATCATTGTGGACGTTCTGCCTCTTTTCCTATGCTTTCAATGCAATTCCAGTCTACCTCCTGAAATCGGTTTCCTGCAATTCTGCCCCGCTTTCAAGTCCTCTTGGCAGCCTTACTTCAGTATATTTTTGGACGATAGCTGTCATTTATAACTCTGCAGTTTTGTGAATTACAGTGCCCCTGAGCTCCTTTCTTCAACTCGCTTTCTTGTGAGCTGGCCGCAACACCGCAGGATTGCTTCAGGCCCTAATCTGGTTCTGGCACGGCACGCTGAGCCTTTGGTTAATTCCTCTTCCTGTTGGGAAATGAGAGTTAAATTTGCCCGTCCAGACACCTCCAGCTAGTCTCTCATTGGTTCTCCCTATTCCTGTTCATCTTCCGCAGAAATTGCAAACTGGGCCAAACAGATGGTTAAAGGCACTGACTCTCCAAGTCGGGAGAGTGTTTGTAAAGCGTCTGGAATGTTGCACCCGAGTACCAGGGGACGAGAACGGAGACATATTTGAACACGTCTCCCGATCACACGGTTGATCATACTCTGGGTTCCACATGCATGTTTTAGCTGAAGGAAGAATCCCTTAAACCTGGAAAGTTGAGACCTGTGGAAAGGGTACCATGCAATATGACTTCAAAGGGTCTTCATTTGCTCACCGAACCTCTCCAATCCTATCACTGCTGCGTTTATGCCCCTGTACACACGCTTAATTCTCTTTCGGAGACATAGCAATCCATAGGTTTTAAGATACTTACTAGTCAGGTACATTCTTAGGCGTTTAATATGGGGTGTTGAGTCCATTTCGTTGAGCAAGGAGTAGCTCTTGTCTATTCCATATTTGGCTTAAGGAACTTTATCTGTGCTCATTTCAATCTCTGGTTTTATGCAGCACCCCAACTCACCTTTCCCCTTAAGCAAGCATAAGTTGGTTTTCTAAATTTGAGACCCTGTTCTGTTTTGTAATCCAGTTCCTGTGTAGCCAAGTTTACATTCCGTGTATTAGTGATATCTTATGATGTTTCTTTTTCTGTGTGACTTCTTTCAGTTAGAATCATCATACCTGAATCCACTCATTATGCTGCTACGGGCCTGATGACATAGATGTCATTGCTGAGTGATATTGCATTGTACGTAAGTACCACAGCTTCTTCATCCATTTTTCACTTTCTGCGATATTGAACTTGTACCGTAAACGAGGTTCTTGTAAACAGAGCCGTCCCAAACTTTGGGGTGGCTGTGTCTTTTTGATTTTCATTTCCCTAAGCTATAGGACCATAAGTGGAAGTGCCCTAGGCTCTGTTGCTTTGTTTTTTAGATGTTTCAGGAAACACCATACACTTCTCCCGAGTGGCTGTTGGCAATTTACATCCCGCCCATCAGCATAACAAGGCTCCCAGTTCTCCATGGCCTGTCCTGCCTTTCTGGATTTTACACTTTTTCAGATGGCCCTTTTGACCGGGGGGAAGTGAGACTTCATTGTAGTGCAGATTTCCTTTGCAAGCTTGCTTGGTTGGCCAAAAAGGGCGTATGCGTTTTTTCCTGAATATATTCAGGAAAAAACGCATACGCCCTTTTTGGCCAAGTGCATCATTGTGGACGTTCTGCCTCTTTTCCTATGCTTTCAATGCAATTCCAGTCTACCTCCTGAAATCGGTTTCCTGCAATTCTGCCCCGCTTTCAAGTCCTCTTGGCAGCCTTACTTCAGTATATTTTTGGACGATAGATGTCATTTATAACTCTGCAGGTTTGTGAATTACAGTGCCCCTGAGCTCCTTTCTTCAACTCGCTTTCTTGTGAGCTGGCCGCAACACCGCAGGATTGCTTCAGGCCCTAATCTGGTTCCGGCACGGCACGCTGAGCCTTTGGTTAATTCCTCTTCCTGCTGGGAAATGAGAGTTAAATTTGCCCGTCCAGACACCTCCAGCTAGTCTCTCATTGGTTCTCCCTATTCCTGTTCATCTTCCACAGAAATTGCAAACTGGGCCAAACAGGAGGTTAAAGGCACTGACTCTCCAAGTCGGGAGAGTGTTAGTAAAGCGTCTGGAATGTTGCACCCGAGTACCAGGGGACGAGAACGGAGACATATTTGAACACGTCTCCCGATCACACGGTTGATCATACTCTGGGTTCCACATGCATGTTTTAGCTGAAGGAAGAATCCCTTAAACCTGGAGAGTTGAGACCCGTGGAATGGGTACCATGCAATATGACTTCAAAGGGTCTTCATTTGCTCACCGAACCTCTCCAATCCTATCACTGCTGCGTTTATGCCCTTGTGCACACGCTTGATTCTCTTTCGGAGACATAGCAATCCATAGGTTTTAAGATACTTACTAGTCAGGTACATTCTTAGGCGTTTAATATGGGGTGTTGAGTCCATTTCGTTGAGCAAGGAGTAGCTCTTGTCTATTCCATATTTGGCTTAAGGAACTTTATCTGTGCTCATTTCAATCTCTGGTTTTATGCAGCACCCCAACTCACCTTTCCCCTTAAGCAAGCATAAGTTGGTTTTCTAAATTTGAGACACTGTTGTGTTTTGTAATCCAGTTCCTGTGTAGCCAAGTTTACATTCCGTGTATTAGTGATATCTTATGATGTTTCTTTTTCTGTGTGACTTCTTTCAGTTAGAATCATCATACCTGAATCCACTCATTATGCTGCTACGGGCCTGATGACATAGATGTCATTGCTGAGTGATATTGCATTGTACGTAAGTACCACAACTTCTTCATCCATTTTTCACTTTCTGCGTTATTGAACTTGTACCGTAAACGAGGTTCTTGTAAACAGAGCCGTCCCAAACTTTGGGGTGGCTGTGTCTTTTTGATTTTCATTTCCCTAAGCTATAGGACCATAAGTGGAAGTGCCCTAGGCTCTGTTGCTTTGTTTTTTAGATGTTTCAGGAAACACATACACTTCTCCCGAGTGGCTGTTGGCAATTTACATCCCGCCCATCAGCATAACAAGGCTCCCAGTTCTCCATGGCCTGTCCTGCCTTTCTGGATTTTACACTTTTTTCAGATGGCCCTTTTGACCGGGGGGAAGTGAGACTTCATTGTAGTGCAGATTTCCTTTGCAAGCTTGCTTGGTTGGCCAAAAAGGGCGTATGCGTTTTTTCCTGAATATATTCAGGAAAAAACGCATACGCCCTTTTTGGCCAAGTGCATCATTGTGGACGTTCTGCCTCTTTTCCTATGCTTTCAATGCAATTCCTGTCTACCTCCTGAAATCGGTTTCCTGCAATTCTGCCCCGCTTTCAAGTCCTCTTGGCAGCCTTACTTCAGTATATTTTTGGACGATAGCTGTCATTTATAACTCTGCAGGTTTGTGAATTACAGTGCCCCTGAGCTCCTTTCTTCAACTCGCTTTCTTGTGAGCTGGCCGCAACACCGCAGGATTGCTTCAGGCCCTAATGTGGTTCCGGCACGGCACGCTGAGCCTTTGGTTAATTCCTCTTCCTGGTGGGAAATGAGAGTTAAATTTGCCCGTCCAGACACCTCCAGCTAGTCTCTCATTGGTTCTCCCTATTCCTGTTCATCTTCCGCAGAAATTGCAAACTGGGCCAAACAGGAGGTTAAAGGCACTGACTCTCCAAGTCGGGAGAGTGTTAGTAAAGCGTCTGGAATGTTGCACCCGAGTACCAGGGGACGAGAACGGAGACATATTTGAACACGTCTCCCGATCACACGGTTGATCATACTCTGGGTTCCACATGCATGTTTTAGCTGAAGGAAGAATCCCTTAAACCTGGAGAGTTGAGACCCGTGGAATGGGTAC
>NW_027208081.1:0-16167 GCF_963455315.2 Globicephala melas | reverse complement strand
CGCAACACCGCAGGATTGCTTCAGGCCCTAATCTGGTTCCGGCACGGCACGCTGAGCCTTTGGTTAATTCCTCTTCCTGGTGGGAAATGAGAGTTAAATTTGCCCGTCCAGACACCTCCAGCTAGTCTCTCATTGGTTCTCCCTATTCCTGTTCATCTTCCGCAGAAATTGCAAACTGGGCCAAACAGGAGGTTAAAGGCACTGACTCTCCAAGTCGGGAGAGTGTTAATAAAGCGTCTGGAATGTTGCACCCGAGTACCAGGGGACGAGAACGGAGACATATTTGAAGAGGTCTCCCGATCACACGGTTGATCATACTCTGGGTTCCACATGCATGTTTTAGCTGAAGGAAGAATCCCTTAAACCTGGAGAGTTGAGACCCGTGGAATGGGTACCATGCAATATGACTTCAAAGGGTCTTCATTTGCTCACCGAACCTCTCCAATCCTATCACTGCTGCGTTTATGCCCCTGTACACACGCTTGATTCCCTTTCGGAGACATAGCAATCCATAGGTTTTAAGATACTTACTAGTCAGTTACATTCTTAGGCGTTTAATATGGGGTGTTGAGTCCATTTCGTTGAGCAAGGAGTAGCTCTTGTCTATTCCATATTTGGCTTAAGGAACTTACTCTGTGCTCATTTCAATCTCTGGTTTTATGCAGCACCCCAACTCACCTTTCCCCTTAAGCAAGCATAAGTTGGTTTTCTAAGTTTGAGACCCTGTTCTGTTTTGTAATCCAGTTCCTGTGTAGCCAAGTTTACATTCTGTGTATTAGTGATATCTTATGATGTTTCTTTTTCTGTGTGACTTATTTCAGGTAGAATCATCATACCTGAATCCACTCATTATGCTGCTACGGGCCTGATGACATAGATGTCAGTGCTGAGTGATATTGCATTGTACGTAAGTACCACAACTTCTTCATCCATTTTTCACTTTCTGCGATATTGAACTTGTACCGTAAACGAGGTTCTTGTAAACAGAGCCGTCCCAAACTTTGGGGTGGCTGTGTCTTTTTGATTTTCATTTCCCTAAGCTATAGGACCATAAGTGGAAGTGCCCTAGGCTCTGTTGCTTTGTTTTTTAGATGTTTCAGGAAACACCAGACACTTCTCCCGAGTGGCTGTTGGCAATTTACATCCCACCCATCAGCATAACAAGGCTCCCAGTTCTCCATGGCCTGTCCTGCCTTTCTGGATTTTACACTTTTTTCAGATGGCCCTTTTGACCGGGGGGAAGTGAGACTTCATTGTAGTGCAGATTTCCTTTGCAAGCTTGCTTGGTTGGCCAAAAAGGGCGTATGCGTTTTTTCCTGAATATATTCAGGAAAAAACGCATACGCCCTTTTTGGCCAAGTGCATCATTGTGGACGTTCTGCCTCTTTTCCTATGCTTTAAATGCAATTCCAGTCTACCTCCTGAAATCGGTTTCCTGCAATTCTGCACCACTTTCGAGTCCTCTTGGCAGCCTTACTTCAGTATATTTTTGGACGATAGCTGTCATTTATAACTCTGCAGGTTTGTGAATTACAGTGCCCCTGAGCTCCTTTCTTCAACTCGCTTTCTTGTGAGCTGGCCGCAACACCGCAGGATTGCTTCAGGCCCTAATCTGGTTCCGGCACGGCACGCTGAGCCTTTGGTTAATTCCTCTTCCTGGTGGGAAATGAGAGTTAAATTTGCCCGTCCAGACACCTCCAGCTAGTCTCTCATTGGTTCTCCCTATTCCTGTTCATCTTCCGCAGAAATTGCAAACTGGGCCAAACAGGAGGTTAAAGGCACTGACTCTCCAAGTCGGGAGAGTGTCAGTAAAGCGTCTGGAATGTTGCACCCGAGTACCA
The DNA here is from genome assembly GCF_963455315.2 of Globicephala melas. Classification (NCBI taxonomy): domain Eukaryota; kingdom Metazoa; phylum Chordata; class Mammalia; order Artiodactyla; family Delphinidae; genus Globicephala; species Globicephala melas. The sequence continues at coordinate 14,326 of NW_027208081.1, read as the reverse complement.
GGGGACGAGAACGGAGACATATTTGAAGAGGTCTCCCGATCACACGGTTGATCATACTCTGGGTTCCACATGCATGTTTTAGCTGAAGGAAGAATCCCTTAAACCTGGAGAGTTGAGACCCGTGGAATGGGTACCATGCAATATGACTTCAAAGGGTCTTCATTTGCTCACCGAACCTCTCCAATCCTATCACTGCTGCGTTTATGCCCCTGTACACACGCTTGATTCCCTTTCGGAGACATAGCAATCCATAGGTTTTAAGATACTTACTAGTCAGGTACATTCTTAGGCGTTTAATATGGGGTGTTGAGTCCATTTCGTTGAGCAAGGAGTAGCTCTTGTCTATTCCATATTTGGCTTAAGGAACTTACTCTGTGCTCATTTCAATCTCTGGTTTTATGCAGCACCCCAACTCACCTTTCCCCTTAAGCAAGCATAAGTTGGTTTTCTAAGTTTGAGACCCTGTTCTGTTTTGTAATCCAGTTCCTGTGTAGCCAAGTTTACATTCTGTGTATTAGTGATATCTTATGATGTTTCTTTTTCTGTGTAACTTATTTCAGGTAGAATCATCATACCTGAATCCACTCATTATGCTGCTACGGGCCTGATGACATAGATGTCAGTGCTGAGTGATATTGCATTGTACGTAAGTACCACAACTTCTTCATCCATTTTTCACTTTCTGCGATATTGAACTTGTACCGTAAACGAGGTTCTTGTAAACAGAGCCGTCCCAAACTTTGGGGTGGCTGTGTCTTTTTGATTTTCATTTCCCTAAGCTATAGGACCATAAGTGGAAGTGCCCTAGGCTCTGTTGCTTTGTTTTTTAGATGTTTCAGGAAACACCAGACACTTCTCCCGAGTGGCTGTTGGCAATTTACATCCCACCCATCAGCATAACAAGGCTCCCAGTTCTCCATGGCCTGTCCTGCCTTTCTGGATTTTACACTTTTTTCAGATGGCCCTTTTGACCGGGGGGAAGTGAGACTTCATTGTAGTGCAGATTTCCTTTGCAAGCTTGCTTGGTTGGCCAAAAAGGGCGTATGCGTTTTTTCCTGAATATATTCAGGAAAAAACGCATACGCCCTTTTTGGCCAAGTGCATCATTGTGGACGTTCTGCCTCTTTTCCTATGCTTTCAATGCAATTCCAGTCTACCTCCTGAAATCGGTTTCCTGCAATTCTGCCCCGCTTTCAAGTCCTCTTGGCAGCCTTACTTCAGTATATTTTTGGACAATAGCTGTCATTTATAACTCTGCAGGTTTGTGAATTACAGTGCCCCTGAGCTCCTTTCTTCAACTCGCTTTCTTGTGAGCTGGCCGCAACACCGCAGGATTGCTTCAGGCCCTAATCTGGTTCCGGCACGGCACGCTGAGCCTTTGGTTAATTCCTCTTCCTGGTGGGAAATGAGAGTTAAATTTGCCCGTCCAGACACCTCCAGCTAGTCTCTCATTGGTTCTCCCTATTCTTGTTCATCTTCCGCAGAAATTGCAAACTGGGCCAAACAGGAGGTTAAAGGCACTGACTCTCCAAGTCGGGAGAGTGTTAGTAAAGCGTCTGGAATGTTGCACCCGAGTACCAGGGGATGAGAACGGAGACATATTTGAACACGTCTCCCGATCACACGGTTGATCATACTCTGGGTTCCACATGCATGTTTTAGCTGAAGGAAGAATCCCTTAAACCTGGAGAGTTGATACCCGTGGAATGGGTACCATGCAATATGACTTCAAAGGGTCTTCATTTGCTCACCGAACCTCTCCAATCCTATCACTGCTGCGTTTATGCCCCTGTACACACGCTTGATTCCCTTTCGGAGACATAGCAATCCATAGGTTTTAAGATACTTACTAGTCAGGTACATTCTTAGGCGTTTAATATGGGGTGTTGAGTCCATTTCGTTGAGCAAGGAGTAGCTCTTGTCTATTCCATATTTGGCTTAAGGAACTTACTCTGTGCTCATTTCAATCTCTGGTTTTATGCAGCACCCCAACTCACCTTTCCCCTTAAGCAAGCATAAGTTGGTTTTCTAAGTTTGAGACCCTGTTCTGTTTTGTAATCCAGTTCCTGTGTAGCCAAGTTTACATTCTGTGTATTAGTGATATCTTATGATGTTTCTTTTTCTGTGTGACTTATTTCAGGTAGAATCATCATACCTGAATCCACTCATTATGCTGCTACGGGCCTGATGACATAGATGTCAGTGCTGAGTGATATTGCATTGTACGTAAGTACCACAACTTCTTCATCCATTTTTCACTTTCTGCGATATTGAACTTGTACCGTAAACGAGGTTCTTGTAAACAGAGCCGTCCCAAACTTTGGGGTGGCTGTGTCTTTTTGATTTTCATTTCCCTAAGCTATAGGACCATAAGTGGAAGTGCCCTAGGCTCTGTTGCTTTGTTTTTTAGATGTTTCAGGAAACACCAGACACTTCTCCCGAGTGGCTGTTGGCAATTTACATCCCACCCATCAGCATAACAAGGCTCCCAGTTCTCCATGGCCTGTCCTGCCTTTCTGGATTTTACACTTTTTTCAGATGGCCCTTTTGACCGGGGGGAAGTGAGACTTCATTGTAGTGCAGATTTCCTTTGCAAGCTTGCTTGGTTGGCCAAAAAGGGCGTATGCGTTTTTTCCTGAATATATTCAGGAAAAAACGCATACGCCCTTTTTGGCCAAGTGCATCATTGTGGAAGTTCTGCCTCTTTTCCTATGCTTTCAATGCAATTCCAGTCTACCTCCTGAAATCGGTTTCCTGCAATTCTGCCCCACTTTCGAGTCCTCTTGGCAGCCTTACTTCAGTATATTTTTGGACGATAGCTGTCATTTATAACTCTGCAGGTTTGTGAATTACAGTGCCCCTGAGCTCCTTTCTTCAACTCGCTTTCTTGTGAGCTGGCCGCAACACCGCAGGATTGCTTCAGGCCCTAATCTCGTTCCGGCACGGCACGCTGAGCCTTTGGTTAATTCCTCTTCCTGGTGGGAAATGAGAGTTAAATTTGCCCGTCCAGACACCTCCAGCTAGTCTCTCATTGGTTCTCCCTATTCCTGTTCATCTTCCGCAGAAATTGCAAACTGGGCCAAACAGGAGGTTAAAGGCACTGACTCTCCAAGTCGGGAGAGTGTTAGTAAAGCATCTGGAATGTTGCACCCGAGTACCAGGGGACGAGAACGGAGACGTATTTGAACACGTCTACCGATCACACGGTTGATCATACTCTGGGTTCCACATGCATGTTTTAGCTGAAGGAAGAATCCCTTAAACCTGGAGAGTTGAGACCCGTGGAATGGGTACCATGCAATATGACTTCAAAGGGTCTTCATTTGCTCACCGAACCTCTCCAATCCTATCACTGCTGCATTTATGCCCCTGTACACACGCTTGATTCCCTTTCGGAGACATAGCAATCCATAGGTTTTAAGATACTTACTAGTCAGGTACATTCTTAGGCTTTAATATGGGGTGTTGAGTCCATTTCGTTGAGCAAGGAGTAGCTCTTCTCTGTTCCATATTTGGCTTAAGGAACTTACTCTGTGCTCATTTCAATCTCTGGTTTTATGCAGCACCCCAACTCACCTTTCCCCTTAAGCAAGCATAAGTTGGTTTTCTAAATTTGAGACCCTGTTCTGTTTTGTAATCCAGTTCCTGTGTAGCCAAGTTTACATTCCGTGTATTAGTGATATCTTATGATGTTTCTTTTTCTGTGTGACTTATTTCAGGTAGAATCATCATACCTGAATCCACTCATTATGCTGCTACGGGCCTGATGACATAGATGTCAGTGTTGAGTGATATTGCATTGTACGTAAGTACCACAACTTCTTCATCCATTTTTCACTTTCTGCGATATTGAACTTGTACCGTAAACGAGGTTCTTGTAAACAGAGCCGTCCCAAACTTTGGGGTGGCTGTGTCTTTTTGATTTTCATTTCCCTAAGCTAAAGGACCATAAGTGGAAGTGCCCTAGGCTCTGTTGCTTTGTTTTTTTAGATGTTTCAGGAAACACCATACACTTCTCCCGAGTGGCTGTTGGCAATTTACATCCCGCCCATCAGCATAACAAGGCTCCCAGTTCTCCATGGCCTGTCCTGCCTTTCTGGATTTTACACTTTTTTCAGATGGCCCTTTTGACCGGGGGGAAGTGAGACTTCATTGTAGTGCAGATTTCCTTTGCAAGCTTGCTTGGTTGGCCAAAAAGGGCGTATGCGTTTTTTCCTGAATATATTCAGGAAAAAACGCATACGCCCTTTTTGGCCAAGTGCATCATTGTGGACGTTCTGCCTCTTTTCCTATGCTTTCAATGCAATTCCAGTCTACCTCCTGAAATCGGTTTCCTGCAATTCTGCCCCGCTTTCGAGTCCTCTTGGCAGCCTTACTTCAGTATATTTTTGGACGATAGCTGTCATTTATAACTCTGCAGGTTTGTGAATTACAGTGCCCCTGAGCTCCTTTCTTCAACTCGCTTTCTTGTGAGCTGGCCGCAACACCGCAGGATTGCTTCAGGCCCTAATCTGGTTCCGGCACGGCACGCTGAGCCTTTGGTTAATTCCTCTTCCTGGTGGGAAATGAGAGTTAAATTTGCCCGTCCAGACACCTCCAGCTAGTCTCTCATTGGTTCTCCCTATTCCTGTTCATCTTCCGCAGAAATTGCAAACTGGGCCAAACAGGAGGTTAAAGGCACTGACTCTCCAAGTCGGGAGAGTGTCAGTAAAGCGTCTGGAATGTTGCACCCGAGTACCAGGGGACGAGAACGGAGACATATTTGAACACGTCTCCCGATCACACGGTTGATCATACTCTGGGTTCCACATGCATGTTTTAGCTGAAGGAAGAATCCCTTAAACCTGGAGAGTTGAGACCCGTGGAATGGGTACCATGCAATATGACTTCAAAGGGTCTTCATTTGCTCACCGAACCTCTCCAATCCTATCACTGCTGCGTTTATGCCCCTGTACACACGCTTGATTCCCTTTCAGAGACATAGCAATCCATAGGTTTTAAGATACTTACTAGTCAGGTACATTCTTAGGCGTTTAATATGGGGTGTTGAGTCCATTTGGTTGAGCAAGTAGTAGCTCTTGTCTATTCCATATTTGGCTTAAGGAACTTACTCTGTGCTCATTTCAATCTCTGGTTTTATGCAGCACCCCAACTCACCTTTCCCCTTAAGCAAGCATAAGTTGGTTTTCTAAATTTGAGACCCTGTTCTGTTTTGTAATCCAGTTCCTGTGTAGCCAAGTTTACATTCCGTGTATTAGTGATATCTTATGATGTTTCTTTTTCTGTGTGACTTATTTCAGGTAGAATCATCATACCTGAATCCACTCATTATGCTGCTACGGGCCTGATGACATAGATGTCAGTGCTGAGTGATATTGCATTGTACGTAAGTACCACAACTTCTTCATCCATTTTTCACTTTCTGCGATATTGAACTTGTACCGTAAACGAGGTTCTTGTAAACAGAGCCGTCCCAAACTTTGGGGTGGCTGTGTCTTTTTGATTTTCATTTCCCTAAGCTAAAGGACCATAAGTGGAAGTGCCCTAGGCTCTGTTGCTTTGTTTTTTAGATGTTTCAGGAAACACCATACACTTCTCCCGAGTGGCTGTTGGCAATTTACATCCCGCCCATCAGCATAACAAGGCTCCCAGTTCTCCATGGCCTGTCCTGCCTTTCTGGATTTTACACTTTTTTCAGATGGCCCTTTTGACCGGGGGGAAGTGAGACTTCATTGTAGTGCAGATTTCCTTTGCAAGCTTGCTTGGTTGGCCAAAAAGGGCGTATGCGTTTTTTCCTGAATATATTCAGGAAAAAACGCATACGCCCTTTTTGGCCAAGTGCATCATTGTGGACGTTCTGCCTCTTTTCCTATGCTTTCAATGCAATTCCAGTCTACCTCCTGAAATCGGTTTCCTGCAATTCTGCCCCGCTTTCGAGTCCTCTTGGCAGCCTTACTTCAGTATATTTTTGGACGATAGCTGTCATTTATAACTCTGCAGGTTTGTGAATTACAGTGCCCCTGAGCTCCTTTCTTCAACTCGCTTTCTTGTGAGCTGGCCGCAACACCGCAGGATTGCTTCAGGCCCTAATCTGGTTCCGGCACGGCACGCTGAGCCTTTGGTTAATTCCTCTTCCTGGTGGGAAATGAGAGTTAAATTTGCCCGTCCAGACACCTCCAGCTAGTCTCTCATTGGTTCTCCCTATTCCTGTTCATCTTCCGCAGAAATTGCAAACTGGGCCAAACAGGAGGTTAAAGGCACTGACTCTCCAAGTCGGGAGAGTGTCAGTAAAGCGTCTGGAATGTTGCACCCGAGTACCAGGGGACGAGAACGGAGACATATTTGAACACGTCTCCCGATCACACGGTTGATCATACTCTGGGTTCCACATGCATGTTTTAGCTGAAGGAAGAATCCCTTAAACCTGGAGAGTTGCGACCCGTGGAATGGGTACCATGCAATATGACTTCAAAGGGTCTTCATTTGCTCACAGAACCTCTCCAATCCTATCACTGCTGCATTTACGCCCCTGTACACACGCTTGATTCCCTTTCGGAGACATAGCAATCCATAGGTTTTAAGATACTTACTAGTCAGGTACATTCTTAGGTGTTTAATATGGGGTGTTGAGTCCATTTGGTTGAGCAAGGAGTAGCTCTTGTCTATTCCATATTTGGCTTAAGGAACTTACTCTGTGCTCATTTCAATCTCTGGTTTTATGCAGCACCCCAACTCACCTTTCCCCTTAAGCAAGCATAAGTTGGTTTTCTAAATTTGAGACCCTGTTCTGTTTTGTAATCCAGTTCCTGTGTAGCCAAGTTTACATTCCGTGTATTAGTGATATCTTATGATGTTTCTTTTTCTGTGTGACTTATTTCAGGTAGAATCATCATACCTGAATCCACTCATTATGCTGCTACGGGCCTGATGACATAGATGTCAGTGTTGAGTGATATTGCATTGTACGTAAGTATCAGAACTTCTTCATCCATTTTTCACTTTCTGCGATATTGAACTTGTACCGTAAACGAGGTTCTTGTAAACAGAGCCGTCCCAAACTTTGGGGTGGCTGTGTCTTTTTGATTTTCATTTCCCTAAGCTAAAGGACCATAAGTGGAAGTGCCCTAGGCTCTGTTGCTTTGTTTTTTTAGATGTTTCAGGAAACACCATACACTTCTCCCGAGTGGCTGTTGGCAATTTACATCCCGCCCATCAGCATAACAAGGCTCCCAGTTCTCCATGGCCTGTCCTGCCTTTCTGGATTTTACACTTTTTTCAGATGGCCCTTTTGACCGGGGGGAAGTGAGACTTCATTGTAGTGCAGATTTCCTTTGCAAGCTTGCTTGGTTGGCCAAAAAGGGCGTATGCGTTTTTTCCTGAATATATTCAGGAAAAAACGCATACGCCCTTTTTGGCCAAGTGCATCATTGTGGACGTTCTGCCTCTTTTCCTATGCTTTAAATGCAATTCCAGTCTACCTCCTGAAATCGGTTTCCTGCAATTCTGCCCCGCTTTCGAGTCCTCTTGGCAGCCTTACTTCAGTATATTTTTGGACGATAGCTGTCATTTATAACTCTGCAGGTTTGTGAATTACAGTGCCCCTGAGCTCCTTTCTTCAACTCGCTTTCTTGTGAGCTGGCCGCAACACCGCAGGATTGCTTCAGGCCCTAATCTGGTTCCGGCACGGCACGCTGAGCCTTTGGTTAATTCCTCTTCCTGGTGGGAAATGAGAGTTAAATTTGCCCGTCCAGACACCTCCAGCTAGTCTCTCATTGGTTCTCCCTATTCCTGTTCATCTTCCGCAGAAATTGCAAACTGGGCCAAACAGGAGGTTAAAGGCACTGACTCTCCAAGTCGGGAGAGTGTCAGTAAAGCGTCTGGAATGTTGCACCCGAGTACCAGGGGACGAGAACGGAGACGTATTTGAACACGTCTCCCGATCACACGGTTGATCATACTCTGGGTTCCACATGCATGTTTTAGCTGAAGGAAGAATCCCTTAAACCTGGAGAGTTGAGACCCGTGGAATGGGTACCATGCAATATGACTTCAAAGGGTCTTCATTTGCTCACCGAACCTCTCCAATCCTATCACTGCTGCGTTTACGCCCCTGTACACACGCTTGATTCCCTTTCGGAGACATAGCAATCCATAGGTTTTAAGATACTTACTAGTCAGGTACATTCTTAGGCGTTTAATATGGGGTTTTGAGTCCATTTGGTTGAGCAAGGAGTAGCTCTTGTCTATTCCATATTTGGCTTAAGGAACTTACTCTGTGCTCATTTCAATCTCTGGTTTTATGCAGCACCCCAACTCACCTTTCCCCTTAAGCAAGCATAAGTTGGTTTTCTAAATTTGAGACCCTGTTCTGTTTTGTAATCCAGTTCCTGTGTAGCCAAGTTTACATTCCGTGTATTAGTGATATCTTATGATGTTTCTTTTTCTGTGTGACTTATTTCAGGTAGAATCATCATACCTGAATCCACTCATTATGCTGCTACGGGCCTGATGACATAGATGTCAGTGCTGAGTGATATTGCATTGTACGTAAGTACCACAACTTCTTCATCCATTTTTCACTTTCTGCGATATTGAACTTGTACCGTAAACGAGGTTCTTGTAAACAGAGCCGTCCCAAACTTTGGGGTGGCTGTGTCTTTTTGATTTTCATTTCCCTAAGCTAAAGGACCATAAGTGGAAGTGCCCTAGGCTCTGTTGCTTTGTTTTTTTAGATGTTTCAGGAAACACCATACACTTCTCCCGAGTGGCTGTTGGCAATTTACATCCCGCCCATCAGCATAACAAGGCTCCCAGTTCTCCATGGCCTGTCCTGCCTTTCTGGATTTTACACTTTTTTCAGATGGCCCTTTTGACCGGGGGGAAGTGAGACTTCATTGTAGTGCAGATTTCCTTTGCAAGCTTGCTTGGTTGGCCAAAAAGGGCGTATGCGTTTTTTCCTGAATATATTCAGGAAAAAACGCATACGCCCTTTTTGGCCAAGTGCATCATTGTGGACGTTCTGCCTCTTTTCCTATGCTTTAAATGCAATTCCAGTCTACCTCCTGAAATCGGTTTCCTGCAATTCTGCCCCGCTTTCAAGTCCTCTTGGCAGCCTTACTTCAGTATATTTTTGGACGATAGCTGTCATTTATAACTCTGCAGGTTTGTGAATTACAGTGCCCCTGAGCTCCTTTCTTCAACTCGCTTTCTTGTGAGCTGGCCGCAACACCGCAGGATTGCTTCAGGCCCTAATCTGGTTCCGGCACGGCACGCTGAGCCTTTGGTTAATTCCTCTTCCTGGTGGGAAATGAGAGTTAAATTTGCCCGTCCAGACACCTCCAGCTAGTCTCTCATTGGTTCTCCCTATTCCTGTTCATCTTCCGCAGAAATTGCAAACTGGGCCAAACAGGAGGTTAAAGGCACTGACTCTCCAAGTCGGGAGAGTGTTAGTAAAGCGTCTGGAATGTTGCACCCGAGTACCAGGGGACGAGAACGGAGACATATTTGAACACGTCTCCCGATCACACGGTTGATCATACTCTGGGTTCCACGTGCATGTTTTAGCTGAAGGAAGAATCCCTTAAACCTGGAGAGTTGAGACCCGTGGAATGGGTACCATGCAATATGACTTCAAAGGGTCTTCATTTGCTCACTGAACCTCTCCAATCCTATCACTGCTGCGTTTATGCCCCTGTACACACGCTTGATTCCCTTTCGGAGACATAGCAATCCATAGGTTTTAAGATACTTACTAGTCAGGTACATTCTTAGGCGTTTAATATGGGGTGTTGAGTCCATTTGGTTGAGCAAGGAGTAGCACTTGTCTATTCCATATTTGGCTTAAGGAACTTACTCTGTGCTCATTTCAATCTCTGGTTTTATGCAGCACCCCAACTCACCTTTCCCCTTAAGCAAGCATAAGTTGGTTTTCTAAATTTGAGACCCTGTTCTGTTTTGTAATCCAGTTCCTGTGTAGCCAAGTTTACATTCCGTGTATTAGTGATATCTTATGATGTTTCTTTTTCTGTGTGACTTATTTCAGGTAGAATCATCATACCTGAATCCACTCATTATGCTGCTACGGGCCTGATGACATAGATGTCAGTGCTGAGTGATATTGCATTGTACGTAAGTACCACAACTTCTTCATCCATTTTTCACTTTCTGCGATATTGAACTTGTACCGTAAACGAGGTTCTTGTAAACAGAGCCGTCCCAAACATTGGGGTGGCTGTGTCTTTTTGATTTTCATTTCCCTAAGCTAAAGGACCATAAGTGGAAGTGCCCTAGGCTCTGTTGCTTTGTTTTTTAGATGTTTCACGAAACACCATACACTTCTCCCGAGTGGCTGTTGGCAATTTACATCCCGCCCATCAGCATAACAAGGCTCCCAGTTCTCCATGGCCTGTCCTGCCTTTCTGGATTTTACACTTTTTTCAGATGGCCCTTTTGACCGGGGGGAAGTGAGACTTCATTGTAGTGCAGATTTCCTTTGCAAGCTTGCTTGGTTGGCCAAAAAGGGCGTATGCGTTTTTTCCTGAATATATTCAGGAAAAAACGCATACGCCCTTTTTGGCCAAGTGCATCATTGTGGACGTTCTGCCTCTTTTCCTATGCTTTAAATGCAATTCCAGTCTACCTCCTGAAATCGGTTTCCTGCAATTCTGCCCCGCTTTCGAGTCCTCTTGGCAGCCTTATTTCAGTATATTTTTGGACGATAGCTGTCATTTATAACTCTGCAGGTTTGTGAATTACAGTGCCCCTGAGCTCCTTTCTTTAACTCGCTTTCTTGTGAGCTGGCCGCAACACCGCAGGATTGCTTCAGGCCCTAATCTGGTTCCGGCACGGCACGCTGAGCCTTTGGTTAATTCCTCTTCCTGGTGGGAAATGAGAGTTAAATTTGCCCGTCCAGACACCTCCAGCTAGTCTCTCATTGGTTCTCCCTATTCCTGTTCATCTTCCACAGAAATTGCAAACTGGGCCAAACAGGAGGTTAAAGGCACTGACTCTCCAAGTCGGGAGAGTGTTAGTAAATCGTCTGGAATGTTGCACCCGAGTACCAGGGGACGAGAACGGAGACATATTTGAACACGTCTCCCGATCACACGGTTGATCATACTCTGGGTTCCACATGCATGTTTTAGCTGAAGGAAGAATCTCTTAAACCTGGAGAGTTGAGACCCGTGGAATGGGTACCATGCAATATGACTTCAAAGGGTCTTCATTTGCTCACCGAACCTCTCCAATCCTATCACTGCTGCGTTTATGCCCCTGTACACACGCTTGATTCCCTTTCGGAGACATAGCAATCCATAGGTTTTAAGATACTTACTAGTCAGGTACATTCTTAGGCGTTTAATATGGGGTGTTGAGTCCATTTCGTTGAGCAAGGAGTAGCTCTTGTCTATTCCATATTTGGCTTAAGGAACTTACTCTGTGCTCATTTCAATCTCTGGTTTTATGCAGCACCCCAACTCACCTTTCCCCTTAAGCAAGCATAAGTTGGTTTTCTAAGTTTGAGACCCTGTTCTGTTTTGTAATCCAGGTCCTGTGTAGCCAAGTTTACATTCCGTGTATTAGTGATATCTTATGATGTTTCTTTTTCTGTGTGACTTATTTCAGGTAGAGTCATCATACCTGAATCCACTCATTATGCTGCTACGGGCCTGATGACATAGATGTCAGTGCTGAGTGATATTGCATTGTACGTAAGTACCACAACTTCTTCATCCATTTTTCACTTTCTGCGATATTGAACTTGTACCGTAAACGAGGTTCTTGTAAACAGAGCCGTCCCAAACTTTGGGGTGGCTGTGTCTTTTTGATTTTCATTTCCCTAAGCTAAAGGACCATAAGTGGAAGTGCCCTAGGCTCTGTTGCTTTGTTTTTTAGATGTTTCAGGAAACACCATACACTTCTCCCGAGTGGCTGTTGGCAATTTACATCCCGCCCATCAGCATAACAAGGCTCCCAGTTCTCCATGGCCTGTCCTGCCTTTCTGGATTTTACACTTTTTTCAGATGGCCCTTTTGACCGGGGGGAAGTGAGACTTCATTGTAGTGCAGATTTCCTTTGCAAGCTTGCTTGGTTGGCCAAAAAGGGCGTATGCGTTTTTTCCTGAATATATTCAGGAAAAAACGCATACGCCCTTTTTGGCCAAGTGCATCATTGTGGACGTTCTGCCTCTTTTCCTATGCTTTAAATGCAATTCCAGTCTACCTCCTGAAATCGGTTTCCTGCAATTCTGCCCCGCTTTCGAGTCCTCTTGGCAGCCTTACTTCAGTATATTTTTGGACGATAGCTGTCATTTATAACTCTGCAGGTTTGTGAATTACAGTGCCCCTGAGCTCCTTTCTTCAACTCGCTTTCTTGTGAGCTGGCCACAACACCGCAGGATTGCTTCAGGCCCTAATCTGGTTCCGGAACGGCACGCTTAGCCTTTGGTTAATTCCTCTTCCTGGTGGGAAATGAGAGTTAAATTTGCCCGTCCAGACACCTCCAGCTAGTCTCTCATTGGTTCTCCCTATTCCTGTTCATCTTCCGCAGAAATTGCAAACTGGGCCAAACAGGAGGTTAAAGGCACTGACTCTCCAAGTCGGGAGAGTGTTAGTAAAGCGTCTGGAATGTTGCACCCGAGTACCAGGGGACGAGAACGGAGACATATTTGAAGAGGCCTCCCGATCACACGGTTGATCATACTCTGGGTTCCACATGCATGTTTTAGCTGAAGGAAGAATCCCTTAAACCTGGAGAGTTGAGACCCGTGGAATGGGTACCATGCAATATGACTTCAAAGGGTCTTCATTTGCTCACCGAACCTCTCCAATCCTATCACTGCTGCGTTTATGCCCCTGTACACACGCTTGATTCCCTTTCGGAGACATAGCAATCCATAGGTTTTAAGATACTTACTAGTCAGGTACATTCTTAGGCGTTTAATATGGGGTGTTGAGTCCATTTCGTTGAGCAAGGAGTAGCTCTTGTCTATTCCATATTTGGCTTAAGGAACTTACTCTGTGCTCATTTCAATCTCTGGTTTTATGCAGCACCCCAACTCACCTTTCCCCTTAAGCAAGCATAAGATGGTTTTCTAAGTTTGAGACCCTGTTCTGTTTTGTAATCCAGTTCCTGTGTAGCCAAGTTTACATTCTGTGTATTAGTGATATCTTATGATGTTTCTTTTTCTGTGTGACTTATTTCAGGTAGAATCATCATACCTGAATCCACTCATTATGCTGCTACGGGCCTGATGACATAGATGTCAGTGCTGAGTGATATTGCATTGTACGTAAGTACCACAACTTCTTCATCCATTTTTCACTTTCTGCGATATTGAACTTGTACCGTAAACGAGGTTCTTGTAAACAGAGCCGTCCCAAACTTTGGGGTGGCTGTGTCTTTTTGATTTTCATTTCCCTAAGCTATAGGACCATAAGTGGAAGTGCCCTAGGCTCTGTTGCTTTGTTTTTTAGATGTTTCAGGAAACACCAGACACTTCTCCCGAGTGGCTGTTGGCAATTTACATCCCACCCATCAGCATAACAAGGCTCCCAGTTCTCCATGGCCTGTCCTGCCTTTCTGGATTTTACACTTTTTTCAGATGGCCCTTTTGACCGGGGGGAAGTGAGACTTCATTGTAGTGCAGATTTCCTTTGCAAGCTTGCTTGGTTGGCCAAAAAGGGCGTATGCGTTTTTTCCTGAATATATTCAGGAAAAAACGCATACGCCCTTTTTGGCCAAGTGCATCATTGTGGACGTTCTGCCTCTTTTCCTATGCTTTAAATGCAATTCCAGTCTACCTCCTGAAATCGGTTTCCTGCAATTCTGCCCCGCTTTCGAGTCCTCTTGGCAGCCTTACTTCAGTATATTTTTGGACGATAGCTGTCATTTATAACTCTGCAGGTTTGTGAATTACAGTGCCCCTGAGCTCCTTTCTTCAACTCGCTTTCTTGTGAGCTGGCCGCAACACCGCAGGATTGCTTCAGGCCCTAATCTGGTTCCGGCACGGCACGCTGAGCCTTTGGTTAATTCCTCTTCCTGGTGGGAAATGAGAGTTAAATTTGCCCGTCCAGACACCTCCAGCTAGTCTCTCATTGGTTCTCCCTATTCCTGTTCATCTTCCGCAGAAATTGCAAACTGGGCCAAACAGGAGGTTAAAGGCACTGACTCTCCAAGTCGGGAGAGTGTTAATAAAGCGTCTGGAATGTTGCACCCGAGTACCAGGGGACGAGAACGGAGACATATTTGAAGAGGCCTCCCGATCACACGGTTGATCATACTCTGGGTTCCACATGCATGTTTTAGCTGAAGGAAGAATCCCTTAAAC
>NW_027208080.1:0-16463 GCF_963455315.2 Globicephala melas | reverse complement strand
AAATTGCAAACTGGGCCAAACAGGAGGTTAAAGGGACTGACTCTCCAAGTCGGGAGAGTGTTAGTAAAGCGTCTGGAATGTTGCACCCGAGTACCAGGGTACGAAAACTGAGACATATTTGAACACGTCTCCCGATCACATGGTTGATCATACTCTAGGTTCCACATGCATGTTTTAGCTGAAGGAAGAATACCTTAAACCTGGGTAGTTGAAACCCGTGGAATGGGTACCATGCAATATGACTTCAAAGGGTCTTCATTTGCTCACCGAACCTCTCCAATCCTATCACTGCTGCGTTTATGTCCCTGTACACATGCTTGATTCTCTTTCGGAGACATAGCAATCCATAGGTTTTAAGATACTTAAGAGTCAGGTACATTCTTAGGCGTTTAATATGCGGTGTTGAGTCCATTTCGTTGAGCAAGGAGTAGCTCTTGTCTATTCCATATTTGGCTTAAGGAACTTTATCTGTGCTCATTTCAATCTCTGGTTTTATGCAGCACCCCAACTCACCTTTACCCTTAAACAAGCATAAGTTGGTTTTCTAAATTTGAGACCCTGTTCTGTTCTGTAATTCAGTTCCTGTGTAGCCAAGTTTACATTCCGTGTATTACTGATATCTTATGATGTTTCTTTTTCTGTGTGACTTATTTCAGTTAGAATCATCGTACCTGAATCCACTCATTGTGCTGCTACGGGCCTGATGACATAGATTTCACTGCTGAGTGATACTGCATTGTACGTAAGTACCACAAGTTCTTTATCCATTTTTCACTTTCTGTGATATTGAACTTGTACGGTAAACGAGGTTCTTGTAAACAGAGGCGTTCCAAACATTGGGGTGGCTGTATCTTTTTGATTTTAATTTCCCTAAGCTATAGGACCATAAGTGGAAGTGCCCTAGGCTCTGTTGCTTTGTTTTTTAGATGTTTCAGGAAACACCATACACTTCTCCCGAGTGTCTGTTGGCAGTTTACATCCCGCCCATCAGCATAACAAGGCTCCCAGTTCTCCATGGCCTGTCCTGCCTTTCTGGATTTTACACTTTTTTCAGATGGCCCTTTTGACCGGGGGGAAGTGAGACTTCATTGTAGTGCAGATTTCCTTTGCAAGCTTGCTTGGTTGGCCAAAAAGGGCGTATGCGTTTTTTCCTGAATATATTCAGGAAAAAACGCATACGCCCTTTTTGGCCAAGTGCATCATTGTGGACGTTCTGCCTCTTTTCCTATGCTTTCAATGCAATTCCAGTCTACCTCCTGAAATCGGTTTCCTGCAATTCTGCTCCGCTTTCAAGTCCTCTTGGCAGCCTTACTTCAGTATATTTTTGGACGATAGTTGTCATTTATAACTCTGCAGGTTTGTGAATTACAGTGCCCCTGAGCTCCTTTCTTCAACTCGTTTTCTTGTGAGCTGGCCGCAACACCGCAGGATGGCTTCAGGCCCTAATCTGGTTCCGGCATGGCACGCTGAGCCTTTGGTTATTTCCTCTTCCTGGTGGGAAATGAGAGTTAAATTTGCCCGTCCAGACACCTCCAGCTAGTCTCTCATTGGTTCTCGCTATTCCTGTTCATCTTCCGCAGAAATTGCAAACTGGGCCAAACAGGAGGTTAAAGGGACTGACTCTCCAAGTCGGGAGAGTGTTAGTAAAGCGTCTGGAATGTTGCACCCGAGTACCAGGGTACGAAAACTGAGACATATTTGAACACGTCTCCCGATCACATGGTTGATCATACTCTAGGTTCCACATGCATGTTTTAGCTGAAGGAAGAATACCTTAAACCTGGGTAGTTGAAACCCGTGGAATGGGTACCATGCAATATGACTTCAAAGGGTCTTCATTTGCTCACCGAACCTCTCCAATCCTATCACTGCTGCGTTTATGTCCCTGTACACATGCTTGATTCTCTTTCGGAGACATAGCAATCCATAGGTTTTAAGATACTTAAGAGTCAGGTACATTCTTAGGCGTTTAATATGCGGTGTTGAGTCCATTTCGTTGAGCAAGGAGTAGCTCTTGTCTATTCCATATTTGGCTTAAGGAACTTTATCTGTGCTCATTTCAATCTCTGGTTTTATGCAGCACCCCAACTCACCTTTACCCTTAAACAAGCATAAGTTGGTTTTCTAAATTTGAGACCCTGTTCTGTTCTGTAATTCAGTTCCTGTGTAGCCAAGTTTACATTCCGTGTATTACTGATATCTTATGATGTTTCTTTTTCTGTGTGACTTATTTCAGTTAGAATCATCGTACCTGAATCCACTCATTGTGCTGCTACGGGCCTGATGACATAGATTTCACTGCTGAGTGATACTGCATTGTACGTAAGTACCACAAGTTCTTTATCCATTTTTCACTTTCTGTGATATTGAACTTGTACGGTAAACGAGGTTCTTGTAAACAGAGGCGTCCCAAACATTGGGGTGGCTGTATCTTTTTGATTTTAATTTCCCTAAGCTATAGGACCATAAGTGGAAGTGCCCTAGGCTCTGTTGCTTTGTTTTTTAGATGTTTCAGGAAACACCATACACTTCTCCCGAGTGTCTGTTGGCAGTTTACATCCCGCCCATCAGCATAACAAGGCTCCCAGTTCTCCATGGCCTGTCCTGCCTTTCTGGATTTTACACTTTTTTCAGATGGCCCTTTTGACCGGGGGGAAGTGAGACTTCATTGTAGTGCAGATTTCCTTTGCAAGCTTGCTTGGTTGGCCAAAAAGGGCGTATGCGTTTTTTCCTGAATATATTCAGGAAAAAACGCATACGCCCTTTTTGGCCAAGTGCATCATTGTGGACGTTCTGCCTCTTTTCCTATGCTTTCAATGCAATTCCAGTCTACCTCCTGAATCGGTTTCCTGCAATTCTGCCCTGCTTTCAAGTCCTCTTGGCAGCCTTACTTCAGTATATTTTTGGACGATAGTTGTCATTTATAACTCTGCAGGTTTGTGAATTACAGTGCCCCTGAGCTCCTTTCTTCAACTCGTTTTCTTGTGAGTTGGCCGCAACACCGCAGGATGGCTTCAGGCCCTAATCTGGTTCCGGCACGGCACGCTGAGCCTTTGGTTATTTCCTCTTCCTGGTGGGAAATGAGAGTTAAATTTGCCCGTCCAGACACCTCCAGCTAGTCTCTCATTGGTTCTCGCTATTCCTGTTCATCTTCCGCAGAAATTGCAAACTGGGCCAAACAGGAGGTTAAAGGGACTGACTCTCCAAGTCGGGAGAGTGTTAGTAAAGCGTCTGGAATGTTGCACCCGAGTACCAGGGTACGAAAACTGAGACATATTTGAACACGTCTCCCGATCACATGGTTGATCATACTCTAGGTTCCACATGCATGTTTTAGCTGAAGGAAGAATACCTTAAACCTGGGTAGTTGAAACCCGTGGAATGGGTACCATGCAATATGACTTCAAAGGGTCTTCATTTGCTCACCGAACCTCTCCAATCCTATCACTGCTGCGTTTATGTCCCTGTACACATGCTTGATTCTCTTTCGGAGACATAGCAATCCATAGGTTTTAAGATACTTAAGAGTCAGGTACATTCTTAGGCGTTTAATATGCGGTGTTGAGTCCATTTCGTTGAGCAAGGAGTAGCTCTTGTCTATTCCATATTTGGCTTAAGGAACTTTATCTGTGCTCATTTCAATCTCTGGTTTTATGCAGCACCCCAACTCACCTTTACCCTTAAACAAGCATAAGTTGGTTTTCTAAATTTGAGACCCTGTTCTGTTCTGTAATTCAGTTCCTGTGTAGCCAAGTTTACATTCCGTGTATTACTGATATCTTATGATGTTTCTTTTTCTGTGTGACTTATTTCAGTTAGAATCATCGTACCTGAATCCACTCATTGTGCTGCTACGGGCCTGATGACATAGATTTCACTGCTGAGTGATACTGCATTGTACGTAAGTACCACAAGTTCTTTATCCATTTTTCACTTTCTGTGATATTGAACTTGTACGGTAAACGAGGTTCTTGTAAACAGAGGCGTCCCAAACATTGGGGTGGCTGTATCTTTTTGATTTTAATTTCCCTAAGCTATAGGACCATAAGTGGAAGTGCCCTAGGCTCTGTTGCTTTGTTTTTTAGATGTTTCAGGAAACACCATACACTTCTCCCGAGTGTCTGTTGGCAGTTTACATCCCGCCCATCAGCATAACAAGGCTCCCAGTTCTCCATGGCCTGTCCTGCCTTGCTGGATTTTACACTTTTTTCAGATGGCCCTTTTGACCGGGGGGAAGTGAGACTTCATTGTAGTGCAGATTTCCTTTGCAAGCTTGCTTGGTTGGCCAAAAAGGGCGTATGCGTTTTTTCCTGAATATATTCAGGAAAAAACGCATACGCCCTTTTTGGCCAAGTGCATCATTGTGGACGTTCTGCCTCTTTTCCTATGCTTTCAATGCAATTCCAGTCTACCTCCTGAAATCGGTTTCCTGTAATTCTGCCCCGCTTTCAAGTCCTCTTGGCAGCCTTACTTCAGTATATTTTTGGACGATAGTTGTCATTTATAACTCTGCAGGTTTGTGAATTACAGTGCCCCTGAGCTCCTTTCTTCAACTCGTTTTCTTGTGAGCTGGCCGCAACACCGCAGGATGGCTTCAGGCCCTAATCTGGTTCCGGCACGGCACACTGAGCCTTTGGTTATTTCCTCTTCCTGGTGGGAAATGAGAGTTAAATTTGCCCGTCCAGACACCTCCAGCTAGTCTCTCATTGGTTCTCGCTATTCCTGTTCATCTTCCGCAGAAATTGCAAACTGGGCCAAACAGGAGGTTAAAGGGACTGACTCTCCAAGTCGGGAGAGTGTTAGTAAAGCGTCTGGAATGTTGCACCCGAGTACCAGGGTACGAAAACTGAGACATATTTGAACACGTCTCCCGATCACATGGTTGATCATACTCTAGGTTCCACATGCATGTTTTAGCTGAAGGAAGAATACCTTAAACCTGGGTAGTTGAAACCCGTGGAATGGGTACCATGCAATATGACTTCAAAGGGTCTTCATTTGCTCACCGAACCTCTCCAATCCTATCACTGCTGCGTTTATGTCCCTGTACACATGCTTGATTCTCTTTCGGAGACATAGCAATCCATAGGTTTTAAGATACTTAAGAGTCAGGTACATTCTTAGGCGTTTAATATGCGGTGTTGAGTCCATTTCGTTGAGCAAGGAGTAGCTCTTGTCTATTCCATATTTGGCTTAAGGAACTTTATCTGTGCTCATTTCAATCTCTGGTTTTATGCAGCACCCCAACTCACCTTTACCCTTAAACAAGCATAAGTTGGTTTTCTAAATTTGAGACCCTGTTCTGTTCTGTAATTCAGTTCCTGTGTAGCCAAGTTTACATTCCGTGTATTACTGATATCTTATGATGTTTCTTTTTCTGTGTGACTTATTTCAGTTAGAATCATCGTACCTGAATCCACTCATTGTGCTGCTACGGGCCTGATGACATACATTTCACTGCTGAGTGATACTGCATTGTACGTAAGTACCACAAGTTCTTTATCCATTTTTCACTTTCTGTGATATTGAACTTGTACGGTAAACGAGGTTCTTGTAAACAGAGGCGTCCCAAACATTGGGGTGGCTGTATCTTTTTGATTTTAATTTCCCTAAGCTATAGGACCATAAGTGGAAGTGCCCTAGGCTCTGTTGCTTTGTTTTTTAGATGTTTCAGGAAACACCATACACTTCTCCCGAGTGTCTGTTGGCAGTTTACATCCCGCCCATCAGCATAACAAGGCTCCCAGTTCTCCATGGCCTGTCCTGCCTTTCTGGATTTTACACTTTTTTCAGATGGCCCTTTTGACCGGGGGGAAGTGAGACTTCATTGTAGTGCAGATTTCCTTTGCAAGCTTGCTTGGTTGGCCAAAAAGTGCGTATGCGTTTTTTCCTGAATATATTCAGGAAAAAACGCATACGCCCTTTTTGGCCAAGTGCATCATTGTGGACGTTCTGCCTCTTTTCCTATGCTTTCAATGCAATTCCAGTCTACCTCCTGAAATCGGTTTCCTGTAATTCTGCCCCGCTTTCAAGTCCTCTTGGCAGCCTTACTTCAGTATATTTTTGGACGATAGTTGTCATTTATAACTCTGCAGGTTTGTGAATTACAGTGCCCCTGAGCTCCTTTCTTCAACTCGTTTTCTTGTGAGCTGGCCGCAACACCGCAGGATGGCTTCAGGCCCTAATCTGGTTCCGGCACGGCACACTGAGCCTTTGGTTATTTCCTCTTCCTGGTGGGAAATGAGAGTTAAATTTGCCCGTCCAGACACCTCCAGCTAGTCTCTCATTGGTTCTCGCTATTCCTGTTCATCTTCCGCAGAAATTGCAAACTGGGCCAAACAGGAGGTTAAAGGGACTGACTCTCCAAGTCGGGAGAGTGTTAGTAAAGCGTCTGGAATGTTGCACCCGAGTACCAGGGTACGAAAACTGAGACATATTTGAACACGTCTCCCGATCACATGGTTGATCATACTCTAGGTTCCACATGCATGTTTTAGCTGAAGGAAGAATACCTTAAACCTGGGTAGTTGAAACCCGTGGAATGGGTACCATGCAATATGACTTCAAAGGGTCTTCATTTGCTCACCGAACCTCTCCAATCCTATCACTGCTGCGTTTATGTCCCTGTACACATGCTTGATTCTCTTTCGGAGACATAGCAATCCATAGGTTTTAAGATACTTAAGAGTCAGGTACATTCTTAGGCGTTTAATATGCGGTGTTGAGTCCATTTCGTTGAGCAAGGAGTAGCTCTTGTCTATTCCATATTTGGCTTAAGGAACTTTATCTGTGCTCATTTCAATCTCTGGTTTTATGCAGCACCCCAACTCACCTTTACCCTTAAACAAGCATAAGTTGGTTTTCTAAATTTGAGACCCTGTTCTGTTCTGTAATTCAGTTCCTGTGTAGCCAAGTTTACATTCCGTGTATTACTGATATCTTATGATGTTTCTTTTTCTGTGTGACTTATTTCAGTTAGAATCATCGTACCTGAATCCACTCATTGTGCTGCTACGGGCCTGATGACATAGATTTCACTGCTGAGTGATACTGCATTGTACGTAAGTACCACAAGTTCTTTATCCATTTTTCACTTTCTGTGATATTGAACTTGTACGGTAAACGAGGTTCTTGTAAACAGAGGCGTCCCAAACATTGGGGTGGCTGTATCTTTTTGATTTTAATTTCCCTAAGCTATAGGACCATAAGTGGAAGTGCCCTAGGCTCTGTTGCTTTGTTTTTTAGATGTTTCAGGAAACACCATACACTTCTCCCGAGTGTCTGTTGGCAATTTACATCCCGCCCATCAGCATAACAAGGCTCCCAGTTCTCCATGGCCTCTCCTGCCTTTCTGGATTTTACACTTTTTTCAGATGGCCCTTTTGACCGGGGGGAAGTGAGACTTCATTGTAGTGCAGATTTCCTTTGCAAGCTTGCTTGGTTGGCCAAAAAGGGCGTATGCGTTTTTTCCTGAATATATTCAGGAAAAAACGCATACGCCCTTTTTGGCCAAGTGCATCATTGTGGACGTTCTGCCTCTTTTCCTATGCTTTCAATGCAATTCCAGTCTACCTCCTGAAATCGGTTTCCTGCAATTCTGCTCCGCTTTCAAGTCCTCTTGGCAGCCTTACTTCAGTATATTTTTGGACGATAGTTGTCATTTATAACTCTGCAGGTTTGTGAATTACAGTGCCCCTGAGCTCCTTTCTTCAACTCGTTTTCTTGTGAGCTGGCCGCAACACCGCAGGATGGCTTCAGGCCCTAATCTGGTTCCGGCACGGCACGCTGAGCCTTTGGTTATTTCCTCTTCCTGGTGGGAAATGAGAGTTAAATTTGCCCGTCCAGACACCTCCAGCTAGTCTCTCATTGGTTCTCGCTATTCCTGTTCATCTTCCGCAGAAATTGCAAACTGGGCCAAACAGGAGGTTAAAGGGACTGACTCTCCAAGTCGGGAGAGTGTTAGTAAAGCGTCTGGAATGTTGCACCCGAGTACCAGGGTACGAAAACTGAGACATATTTGAACACGTCTCCCGATCACATGGTTGATCATACTCTAGGTTCCACATGCATGTTTTAGCTGAAGGAAGAATACCTTAAACCTGGGTAGTTGAAACCCGTGGAATGGGTACCATGCAATATGACTTCAAAGGGTCTTCATTTGCTCACCGAACCTCTCCAATCCTATCACTGCTGCGTTTATGTCCCTGTACACATGCTTGATTCTCTTTCGGAGACATAGCAATCCATAGGTTTTAAGATACTTAAGAGTCAGGTACATTCTTAGGCGTTTAATATGCGGTGTTGAGTCCATTTCGTTGAGCAAGGAGTAGCTCTTGTCTATTCCATATTTGGCTTAAGGAACTTTATCTGTGCTCATTTCAATCTCTGGTTTTATGCAGCACCCCAACTCACCTTTACCCTTAAACAAGCATAAGTTGGTTTTCTAAATTTGAGACCCTGTTCTGTTCTGTAATTCAGTTCCTGTGTAGCCAAGTTTACATTCCGTGTATTACTGATATCTTATGATGTTTCTTTTTCTGTGTGACTTATTTCAGTTAGAATCATCGTACCTGAATCCACTCATTGTGCTGCTACGGGCCTGATGACATAGATTTCACTGCTGAGTGATACTGCATTGTACGTAAGTACCACAAGTTCTTTATCCATTTTTCACTTTCTGTGATATTGAACTTGTACGGTAAACGAGGTTCTTGTAAACAGAGGCGTCCCAAACATTGGGGTGGCTGTATCTTTTTGATTTTAATTTCCCTAAGCTATAGGACCATAAGTGGAAGTGCCCTAGGCTCTGTTGCTTTGTTTTTTAGATGTTTCAGGAAACACCATACACTTCTCCCGAGTGTCTGTTGGCAATTTACATCCCGCCCATCAGCATAACAAGGCTCCCAGTTCTCCATGGCCTCTCCTGCCTTTCTGGATTTTACACTTTTTTCAGATGGCCCTTTTGACCGGGGGGAAGTGAGACTTCATTGTAGTGCAGATTTCCTTTGCAAGCTTGCTTGGTTGGCCAAAAAGGGCGTATGCGTTTTTTCCTGAATATATTCAGGAAAAAACGCATACGCCCTTTTTGGCCAAGTGCATCATTGTGGACGTTCTGCCTCTTTTCCTATGCTTTCAATGCAATTCCAGTCTACCTCCTGAAATCGGTTTCCTGCAATTCTGCCCCGCTTTCAAGTCCTCTTGGCAGCCTTACTTCAGTATATTTTTGGACGATAGTTGTCATTTATAACTCTGCAGGTTTGTGAATTACAGTGCCCCTGAGCTCCTTTCTTCAACTCGTTTTCTTGTGAGCTGGCCGCAACACCTCAGGATGGCTTCAGGCCCTAATCTGGTTCCGGCACGGCACGCTGAGCCTTTGGTTATTTCCTCTTCCTGGTGGGAAATGAGAGTTAAATTTGCCCGTCCAGACACCTCCAGCTAGTCTCTCATTGGTTCTCGCTATTCCTGTTCATCTTCCGCAGAAATTGCAAACTGGGCCAAACAGGAGGTTAAAGGGACTGACTCTCCAAGTCGGGAGAGTGTTAGTAAAGCGTCTGGAATGTTGCACCCGAGTACCAGGGTATGAAAACTGAGACATATTTGAACACGTCTCCCGATCACATGGTTGATCATACTCTAGGTTCCACATGCATGTTTTAGCTGAAGGAAGAATACCTTAAACCTGGGTAGTTGAAACCCGTGGAATGGGTACCATGCAATATGACTTCAAAGGGTCTTCATTTGCTCACCGAACCTCTCCAATCCTATCACTGCTGCGTTTATGTCCCTGTACACATGCTTGATTCTCTTTCGGAGACATAGCAATCCATAGGTTTTAAGATACTTAAGAGTCAGGTACATTCTTAGGCGTTTAATATGCGGTGTTGAGTCCATTTCGTTGAGCAAGGAGTAGCTCTTGTCTATTCCATATTTGGCTTAAGGAACTTTATCTGTGCTCATTTCAATCTCTGGTTTTATGCAGCACCCCAACTCACCTTTACCCTTAAACAAGCATAAGTTGGTTTTCTAAATTTGAGACCCTGTTCTGTTCTGTAATTCAGTTCCTGTGTAGCCAAGTTTACATTCCGTGTATTACTGATATCTTATGATGTTTCTTTTTCTGTGTGACTTATTTCAGTTAGAATCATCGTACCTGAATCCACTCATTGTGCTGCTACGGGCCTGATGACATAGATTTCACTGCTGAGTGATACTGCATTGTACGTAAGTACCACAAGTTCTTTATCCATTTTTCACTTTCTGTGATATTGAACTTGTACGGTAAACGAGGTTCTTGTAAACAGAGGCGTCCCAAACATTGGGGTGGCTGTATCTTTTTGATTTTAATTTCCCTAAGCTATAGGACCATAAG
Organism: Globicephala melas; assembly: GCF_963455315.2. Classification (NCBI taxonomy): domain Eukaryota; kingdom Metazoa; phylum Chordata; class Mammalia; order Artiodactyla; family Delphinidae; genus Globicephala; species Globicephala melas. The sequence goes on along the minus strand of NW_027208080.1, from coordinate 6,094 downwards.
TGGAAGTGCCCTAGGCTCTGTTGCTTTGTTTTTTAGATGTTTCAGGAAACACCATACACTTCTCCCGAGTGTCTGTTGGCAGTTTACATCCCGCCCATCAGCATAACAAGGCTCCCAGTTCTCCATGGCCTGTCCTGCCTTGCTGGATTTTACACTTTTTTCAGATGGCCCTTTTGACCGGGGGGAAGTGAGACTTCATTGTAGTGCAGATTTCCTTTGCAAGCTTGCTTGGTTGGCCAAAAAGGGCGTATGCGTTTTTTCCTGAATATATTCAGGAAAAAACGCATACGCCCTTTTTGGCCAAGTGCATCATTGTGGACGTTCTGCCTCTTTTCCTATGCTTTCAATGCAATTCCAGTCTACCTCCTGAAATCGGTTTCCTGTAATTCTGCCCCGCTTTCAAGTCCTCTTGGCAGCCTTACTTCAGTATATTTTTGGACGATAGTTGTCATTTATAACTCTGCAGGTTTGTGAATTACAGTGCCCCTGAGCTCCTTTCTTCAACTCGTTTTCTTGTGAGCTGGCCGCAACACCGCAGGATGGCTTCAGGCCCTAATCTGGTTCCGGCACGGCACACTGAGCCTTTGGTTATTTCCTCTTCCTGGTGGGAAATGAGAGTTAAATTTGCCCGTCCAGACACCTCCAGCTAGTCTCTCATTGGTTCTCGCTATTCCTGTTCATCTTCCGCAGAAATTGCAAACTGGGCCAAACAGGAGGTTAAAGGGACTGACTCTCCAAGTCGGGAGAGTGTTAGTAAAGCGTCTGGAATGTTGCACCCGAGTACCAGGGTACGAAAACTGAGACATATTTGAACACGTCTCCCGATCACATGGTTGATCATACTCTAGGTTCCACATGCATGTTTTAGCTGAAGGAAGAATACCTTAAACCTGGGTAGTTGAAACCCGTGGAATGGGTACCATGCAATATGACTTCAAAGGGTCTTCATTTGCTCACCGAACCTCTCCAATCCTATCACTGCTGCGTTTATGTCCCTGTACACATGCTTGATTCTCTTTCGGAGACATAGCAATCCATAGGTTTTAAGATACTTAAGAGTCAGGTACATTCTTAGGCGTTTAATATGCGGTGTTGAGTCCATTTCGTTGAGCAAGGAGTAGCTCTTGTCTATTCCATATTTGGCTTAAGGAACTTTATCTGTGCTCATTTCAATCTCTGGTTTTATGCAGCACCCCAACTCACCTTTACCCTTAAACAAGCATAAGTTGGTTTTCTAAATTTGAGACCCTGTTCTGTTCTGTAATTCAGTTCCTGTGTAGCCAAGTTTACATTCCGTGTATTACTGATATCTTATGATGTTTCTTTTTCTGTGTGACTTATTTCAGTTAGAATCATCGTACCTGAATCCACTCATTGTGCTGCTACGGGCCTGATGACATAGATTTCACTGCTGAGTGATACTGCATTGTACGTAAGTACCACAAGTTCTTTATCCATTTTTCACTTTCTGTGATATTGAACTTGTACGGTAAACGAGGTTCTTGTAAACAGAGGCGTCCCAAACATTGGGGTGGCTGTATCTTTTTGATTTTAATTTCCCTAAGCTATAGGACCATAAGTGGAAGTGCCCTAGGCTCTGTTGCTTTGTTTTTTAGATGTTTCAGGAAACACCATACACTTCTCCCGAGTGTCTGTTGGCAGTTTACATCCCGCCCATCAGCATAACAAGGCTCCCAGTTCTCCATGGCCTGTCCTGCCTTTCTGGATTTTACACTTTTTTCAGATGGCCCTTTTGACCGGGGGGAAGTGAGACTTCATTGTAGTGCAGATTTCCTTTGCAAGCTTGCTTGGTTGGCCAAAAAGGGCGTATGCGTTTTTTCCTGAATATATTCAGGAAAAAACGCATACGCCCTTTTTGGCCAAGTGCATCATTGTGGACGTTCTGCCTCTTTTCCTATGCTTTCAATGCAATTCCAGTCTACCTCCTGAAATCGGTTTCCTGCAATTCTGCCCCGCTTTCAAGTCCTCTTGGCAGCCTTACTTCAGTATATTTTTGGACGATAGTTGTCATTTATAACTCTGCAGGTTTGTGAATTACAGTGCCCCTGAGCTCCTTTCTTCAACTCGTTTTCTTGTGAGCTGGCCGCAACACCGCAGGATGGCTTCAGGCCCTAATCTGGTTCCGGCACGGCACGCTGAGCCTTTGGTTATTTCCTCTTCCTGGTGGGAAATGAGAGTTAAATTTGCCCGTCCAGACACCTCCAGCTAGTCTCTCATTGGTTCTCGCTATTCCTGTTCATCTTCCGCAGAAATTGCAAACTGGGCCAAACAGGAGGTTAAAGGGACTGACTCTCCAAGTCGGGAGAGTGTTAGTAAAGCGTCTGGAATGTTGCACCCGAGTACCAGGGTACGAAAACTGAGACATATTTGAACACGTCTCCCGATCACATGGTTGATCATACTCTAGGTTCCACATGCATGTTTTAGCTGAAGGAAGAATACCTTAAACCTGGGTAGTTGAAACCCGTGGAATGGGTACCATGCAATATGACTTCAAAGGGTCTTCATTTGCTCACCGAACCTCTCCAATCCTATCACTGCTGCGTTTATGTCCCTGTACACATGCTTGATTCTCTTTCGGAGACATAGCAATCCATAGGTTTTAAGATACTTAAGAGTCAGGTACATTCTTAGGCGTTTAATATGCGGTGTTGAGTCCATTTCGTTGAGCAAGGAGTAGCTCTTGTCTATTCCATATTTGGCTTAAGGAACTTTATCTGTGCTCATTTCAATCTCTGGTTTTATGCAGCACCCCAACTCACCTTTACCCTTAAACAAGCATAAGTTGGTTTTCTAAATTTGAGACCCTGTTCTGTTCTGTAATTCAGTTCCTGTGTAGCCAAGTTTACATTCCGTGTATTACTGATATCTTATGATGTTTCTTTTTCTGTGTGACTTATTTCAGTTAGAATCATCGTACCTGAATCCACTCATTGTGCTGCTACGGGCCTGATGACATAGATTTCACTGCTGAGTGATACTGCATTGTACGTAAGTACCACAAGTTCTTTATCCATTTTTCACTTTCTGTGATATTGAACTTGTACGGTAAACGAGGTTCTTGTAAACAGAGGCGTCCCAAACATTGGGGTGGCTGTATCTTTTTGATTTTAATTTCCCTAAGCTATAGGACCATAAGTGGAAGTGCCCTAGGCTCTGTTGCTTTGTTTTTTAGATGTTTCAGGAAACACCATACACTTCTCCCGAGTGTCTGTTGGCAATTTACATCCCGCCCATCAGCATAACAAGGCTCCCAGTTCTCCATGGCCTCTCCTGCCTTTCTGGATTTTACACTTTTTTCAGATGGCCCTTTTGACCGGGGGGAAGTGAGACTTCATTGTAGTGCAGATTTCCTTTGCAAGCTTGCTTGGTTGGCCAAAAAGGGCGTATGCGTTTTTTCCTGAATATATTCAGGAAAAAACGCATACGCCCTTTTTGGCCAAGTGCATCATTGTGGACGTTCTGCCTCTTTTCCTATGCTTTCAATGCAATTCCAGTCTACCTCCTGAAATCGGTTTCCTGCAATTCTGCCCCGCTTTCAAGTCCTCTTGGCAGCCTTACTTCAGTATATTTTTGGACGATAGTTGTCATTTATAACTCTGCAGGTTTGTGAATTACAGTGCCCCTGAGCTCCTTTCTTCAACTCGTTTTCTTGTGAGCTGGCCGCAACACCGCAGGATGGCTTCAGGCCCTAATCTGGTTCCGGCACGGCACGCTGAGCCTTTGGTTATTTCCTCTTCCTGGTGGGAAATGAGAGTTAAATTTGCCCGTCCAGACACCTCCAGCTAGTCTCTCATTGGTTCTCGCTATTCCTGTTCATCTTCCGCAGAAATTGCAAACTGGGCCAAACAGGAGGTTAAAGGGACTGACTCTCCAAGTCGGGAGAGTGTTAGTAAAGCGTCTGGAATGTTGCACCCGAGTACCAGGGTACGAAAACTGAGACATATTTGAACACGTCTCCCGATCACATGGTTGATCATACTCTAGGTTCCACATGCATGTTTTAGCTGAAGGAAGAATACCTTAAACCTGGGTAGTTGAAACCCGTGGAATGGGTACCATGCAATATGACTTCAAAGGGTCTTCATTTGCTCACCGAACCTCTCCAATCCTATCACTGCTGCGTTTATGTCCCTGTACACATGCTTGATTCTCTTTCGGAGACATAGCAATCCATAGGTTTTAAGATACTTAAGAGTCAGGTACATTCTTAGGCGTTTAATATGCAGTGTTGAGTCCATTTCGTTGAGCAAGGAGTAGCTCTTGTCTATTCCATATTTGGCTTAAGGAACTTTATCTGTGCTCATTTCAATCTCTGGTTTTATGCAGCACCCCAACTCACCTTTACCCTTAAACAAGCATAAGTTGGTTTTCTAAATTTGAGACCCTGTTCTGTTCTGTAATTCAGTTCCTGTGTAGCCAAGTTTACATTCCGTGTATTACTGATATCTTATGATGTTTCTTTTTCTGTGTGACTTATTTCAGTTAGAATCATCGTACCTGAATCCACTCATTGTGCTGCTACGGGCCTGATGACATAGATTTCACTGCTGAGTGATACTGCATTGTACGTAAGTACCACAAGTTCTTTATCCATTTTTCACTTTCTGTGATATTGAACTTGTACGGTAAACGAGGTTCTTGTAAACAGAGGCGTCCCAAACATTGGGGTGGCTGTATCTTTTTGATTTTAATTTCCCTAAGCTATAGGACCATAAGTGGAAGTGCCCTAGGCTCTGTTGCTTTGTTTTTTAGATGTTTCAGGAAACACCATACACTTCTCCCGAGTGTCTGTTGGCAGTTTACATCCCGCCCATCAGCATAACAAGGCTCCCAGTTCTCCATGGCCTGTCCTGCCTTTCTGGATTTTACACTTTTTTCAGATGGCCCTTTTGACCGGGGGGAAGTGAGACTTCATTGTAGTGCAGATTTCCTTTGCAAGCTTGCTTGGTTGGCCAAAAAGGGCGTATGCGTTTTTTCCTGAATATATTCAGGAAAAAACGCATACGCCCTTTTTGGCCAAGTGCATCATTGTGGACGTTCTGCCTCTTTTCCTATGCTTTCAATGCAATTCCAGTCTACCTCCTGAAATCGGTTTCCTGCAATTCTGCCACGCTTTCAAGTCCTCTTGGCAGCCTTACTTCAGTATATTTTTGGACGATAGTTGTCATTTATAACTCTGCAGGTTTGTGAATTACAGTGCCCCTGAGCTCCTTTCTTCAACTCGTTTTCTTGTGAGCTGGCCGCAACACCGCAGGATGGCTTCAGGCCCTAATCTGGTTCCGGCACGGCACGCTGAGCCTTTGGTTATTTCCTCTTCCTGGTGGGAAATGAGAGTTAAATTTGCCCGTCCAGACACCTCCAGCTAGTCTCTCATTGGTTCTCGCTATTCCTGTTCATCTTCCGCAGAAATTGCAAACTGGGCCAAACAGGAGGTTAAAGGGACTGACTCTCCAAGTCGGGAGAGTGTTAGTAAAGCGTCTGGAATGTTGCACCCGAGTACCAGGGTACGAAAACTGAGACATATTTGAACACGTCTCCCGATCACATGGTTGATCATACTCTAGGTTCCACATGCATGTTTTAGCTGAAGGAAGAATACCTTAAACCTGGGTAGTTGAAACCCGTGGAATGGGTACCATGCAATATGACTTCAAAGGGTCTTCATTTGCTCACCGAACCTCTCCAATCCTATCACTGCTGCGTTTATGTCCCTGTACACATGCTTGATTCTCTTTCGGAGACATAGCAATCCATAGGTTTTAAGATACTTAAGAGTCAGGTACATTCTTAGGCGTTTAATATGCGGTGTTGAGTCCATTTCGTTGAGCAAGGAGTAGCTCTTGTCTATTCCATATTTGGCTTAAGGAACTTTATCTGTGCTCATTTCAATCTCTGGTTTTATGCAGCACCCCAACTCACCTTTCCCCTTAAACAAGCATAAGTTGGTTTTCTAAATTTGAGACCCTGTTCTGTTCTGTAATTCAGTTCCTGTGTAGCCAAGTTTACATTCCGTGTATTACTGATATCTTATGATGTTTCTTTTTCTGTGTGACTTATTTCAGTTAGAATC
>NW_027208079.1:0-16668 GCF_963455315.2 Globicephala melas | reverse complement strand
GTCCCCTAACCCTAACCCTAGCCCGAACCCTAACCCTAACACTTCCCCGAAGCCTGACTCTCACCTGTCCCCTAATCCTAACCCGTACGCTGACACTAACCCGTGCCCTCACACGTACGCTCCCCCTAAAGCGTTGTCGTACCCTCACCTGGACCCTAAACCGTCCCCGTCCCCTAATCCTAACCCTAGCCCGAACCCTAACCCTAACCCTTCCCCGAAGCCTGACCCTCAGCCGTCCCCTAATCCTAACCCGTACGCTGACACTAACCCGTGCCCTCACACGTACGCTCCCCCTAAAGCGTTGTCGTACCCTCACCTGCACCCTAAACCGTCCCCGTCCCCTAACCCTAACCCTAGCCCGAACCCTAACCCTAACCCTTCCCCGAAGCCTGACCCTCACCCGTCCCCTAATCCTAACCCGTACGCTGACACTAACCCGCGCCCTCACACGTACACGCCCCCTAAAGCGTTGTCGTACCCTCACCTGGACCCTAAGCCGTCCCCGTCCCCTAACCCTAACCCTAGCCCGAACACTACCCCTAACCCTTCCCCGAAGCCTGACCCTCACCCGTCCCATAATCCTAACCCGGACGCTGACACTAACCCGCGCCCTCACACGTACGTTCCCCCTAAAGCGTTGTCGTACCCTCACCTGGACCCTAAACCGTCCCCGTCCCCGAACCTTAACCCTAGCCCGAACCCTATCCCTAACCCTTCCCCGAAGCCTGACCCTCACCCGTCCCCTAATCGTAACCCGTACGATGACAGTAACCCGCGCCCTCACACGTTTGCTCCCCCTAAAGCATTGTCGAACCCTCACCTGGACCCTAAACCGTCCCCGTTCCCTAACGCTAACCCTAGCCCGAATCCTATCCCTAACCCCTACCCGAAGCCTTACCCTCACCCGTCCCCTAATCCTAACCCGTACGCTGACACTAACCCGCGCCCTCACACGTACGCTCCCCCTAAAGCGTTGTCGTACCCTCACCTGGACCCTAAACCGTCCCCGTCCCCTAACCCTAACCCTAGCCCGAACCCTAACCCTAACCCTTCCCCGAAGCCTGACACTCAGCCGTCCCCTAATCCTAACCCGTACGCTGACACTAACCCGCGCCCTCACACGTACGCTCCCCCTAAAGCGTTGTCGTACCCTCACCTGGACCCTAAACCGTCCCCGTCCCCTAACCCTAACCATAGCCCGAACCCTAACCCTAACCCTTCCCCGAAGCCTGACCCTCACCCGTCCCCTAATCCTAACCCGGACGCTGACACTAACCCGCGCCCTCACACGTACGTTCCCCCTAAAGCGTTGTCGTACCCTCACCTGGACCCTAAACCGTCCCCGTCCCCTAACCCTAACCCTAGCCCGAACACTATCCCTAAACATTGCCCGAAGCCTGACCCTCACCCGTCACCTAATCCTAACCCGTACGATGACACTAACCCACACCCTCACACGTTCGCTCCCCCTAAAGCGTTGTCGAACCCTCAACTGGACCCTAAACCGTCCCCGTTCCCTAACCCTAACCCTAGCCCGAATCCTATCCCTAAACCCTACCCGAAGCCTTACCCTCACCCGTCCCCTAATCCTAACCCGTACGCTGACACTAACCCATGCCCTCACACGTACGCTCCCCCTAAAGCGTTGTCGTACCCTCACCTGGACCCTAAACCGTCCCCGTTCCCTAACCCTTACCCTAGCCCGGAGCCTAACCCTAACCCTTCCCCGAAGCCTGACCCTCAGCCGTCCCCTAATCGTAACGCGTACACTGACACTAACCTGCGCCCTCACACGTATGCTCCCCCTAAAGAGTTGTCGTACCCTCACCTGGACCCTAAACCGTCCCCGTCCCCTAACCCTAACCCTAGCCCGAATCCTAACCCTAACCCTTCCCCGAAGCCTGACCGTCACCCGTCCCCGAATCCTAACCCGTACGATGACACTAACCCGCCCCCTCACATGTACGCTCCCCCTAAAGAATTGTCGTACCCGCACCTGGACCCTAAACCGTCCCCGTCCCCTAACCCTAACCCTAGCCCGAACCCTATCCCTAACCCTTCCCCGAAGCCTGACCCTCACCCGTCCCCTAATCCTAACCCGTACGCTGACACTAACCCATGCACTCACACGTACGCTTCCCCTAAAGCGTTGTCGTACCCTCACCTGGATACTAAACCGTCCCCATCCCCTAACCCTAACCCTAGCCCGAACGCTAACCCTAACCCTTCCCCGAAGCCTGACCCTCAACCGTCCCCTAATCCTAACCCATACGCTGACAATAACCCGCGCCCTCACACGTACGCTCCCCCTAAAGCGTTGTCGTACCCTCACCCGGACCCTAAACCGTCCCCATCCCCTAACCTTAACCATAGCCCGAACCCTAACCCTAACCCTTCCCCGAAGCCTGACACTCACCCGTCCCCTAATCCTAACCCGTACGCTGACACTAACCCGCGCCCTCACATGTACGCTATCCCTAAAGCGTTGTCGTACCCTCACCTGGACCCTAAACCATCCCCGTCCCCTAACCCTAACCCTAGCCCGAACCCTAAACCTAACCCATCCCCGAAGCCTGACCCTGAATATATTCTGGAAAAAACGCATACGCACTTTTTGGCCAACCAAACAAGCTCGCAAAGGAAATGTGCACTACAATGAAGTCTCACTTCCCCCCGGTCAAAAGGGCCATCTGAAAAAAGTGTAAAATCCAGAAAGGCAGGACAGTCCATGGAGAACTGGGAACCTTGTTATGCTTATGGGCGGGATGTAAATTGCCAACAGCCACTCGGGAGAAGTGTATGGTGTTTCGTGAAACATCTAAAAAACAAAGCAACAGAGCCTAGGGCACTTCCACTTATGGTCCTATAGCTTAGGGAAAGGAAAATCAAAAAGACACAGCCACCCCAAAGTTTGGGACGGCTCTGTTTACAAGAACCTCGTTTACGGTACAAGTTCAATATCGCAGAAAGTGAAAAATGGATGAAGAAGTTGTGGTACTTACGTACAATGCAATATCACTCAGCAATGACATCTATGTCATCAGGCCCATAGCAGCATAATGAGTGGATTCAGGTATGATGATTCTAACTGAAATAAGTCCCACAGAAAAAGAAACATCATAAGATATCACTAATACACAAAATGTAAACTTGGCTACACAGGAACTGGATTACAAAAGAGAACAGGGTCTCAAATTTAGAAAACCAACTTATGCTTGCTTAAGGGGAAAGGTGAGTTGGGGTGCTGCATAAAACCAGAGATTGAAATGAGCACAGATAAAGTTCCTTAAGCCAAATATGGAATACACAAGAGCTACTCCTTGCTCAACGAAATGAACTCAACACCCCATATTAAACGCCTAAGAATGTACCTGACTAGTAAGTATCTTAAAACCTATGGATTGCTATGTCTCCGAAAGAGAATCAAGCGTGTGTACAGGGGCATAAACGCAGCAGTGATAGGATTGGAGAGGTTCGGTGAGCAAATGAAGACCCTTTGAAGTCATATTGCATGGTACCCATTCCACGGGTCTCAATTCTCCAGGTTTAAGGGATTCTCCCTTCAGCTATAACATGCATGTGGAACACAGAGTATGATCAACCGTGTGATCGGGAAACATGTTCAAATACGTCTCTGGTCTCGTACCCTGGTACTCGGGTGCAACATTCCAGACGCTTTACTAACACTCTCCCGACTTGGAGAGTCAGTGCCTTTAACCTCCTGTTTGGCCCAGTTTGCAATTTCTGTGGAAGATGAACAGGAATAGGGAGAACCAATGAGACACTAGCTGGAGGTGTCTGGACGGGCAAATTTAACTCTCATTTCCCACCAGGAAGAGGAATTAATCAAAGGCTCAGCGTGCCGTGCCGGAACCACATTAGGGCCTGAAGCAATCCTGCGGTGTTGCGGCCAGCTCACAAGAAAGCGAGTTGAAGAAAGGAGCTCAGGGGCACTGTAATTCACAAACCTGCAGAGTTATAAATGACAGCTATCGTCCAAAAATATACTGAAGTAAGGCTGCCAAGAGGACTTGAAAGCGGGGCAGAATTGCAGGAAACCGATTTCAGGAGGTAGACTGGAATTGCATTTAAAGCATAGGAAAAGAGGCACAACGTCCACAATGATGCACTTGGCCAAGAAGGGCGTATGCGTTTTTTCCTGAATATATTCAGGAAAAAACGCATACGCCCTTTTTGGCCAACCAAGCAAGCTTGCAAAGGAATTCTGCACTACAATGAAGTCTCACTTCCCGCCGGTCAAAAGGGCCATCTCAAAAAAGTGAAAAATCCAGAAAGGCAGGACAGGCCATGGAGAACTGGGAGCCTTGTTATGCTGATGGGCGGGATGTAAATTGCCAACAGCCACTCGGGAGAAGTGTATGGTGTTTCCTGAAACATCTAAAAAACAAAGCAACAGAGCCTAGGGCACTTCCACTTATGGTCCTATAGCTTAGGGAAATGAAAATCAAAAAGACACAGCCACCCCAAAGTTTGGGACGGCTCTGTTTACAAGAACCTCGTTTACGGTACAAGTTCAATATCGCAGAAAGTGAAAAATGGATGAAGAAGTTGTGGTACTTACGTACAATGCAATATCACTCAGCAATGACATCTATGTCATCAGGCCCGTGGCAGCATAATGAGTGGATTCAGGTATGATGATTCTAACTGAAATAAGTCACACAGAAAAAGAAACATCATAAGATATCACTAATACACGGAATGTAAACTTGGCTACACAGGAACTGGATTACAAAAGAGAACAGGGTCTCAAATGTAGAAAACCAACTTATGCTTGCTTAAGGGGAAAGGTGAGTTGGGGTGCTGCATAAAACCAGAGATTGAAATGAGCACAGATAAAGTTCCTTAAGCCAAATATGGAATAGACAAGAGCTACTCCTTGCTCAACGAAATGGACTCAACACCCCATATTAAACGCCTAAGAATGTACCTGACTAGCAAGTATCTTAAAACCTATGGATTGCTATGTCTCCGAAAGGGAATCAAGCGTGTGTACAGGGGCATAAACGCAGCAGTGATAGGATTGGAGAGGTTCGGTGAGCAAATGAAGACCCTTTGAAGTCATATTGCATGGTACCCATTCCACGGGTCTCAACTCTCCAGGTTTCAGGGATTCTTCCTTCAGCTAAAACATGCATGTGGAACCCAGAGTATGATCAACCGTGTGATCGGGGGACGTGTTCAAATATGTCTCCATTCTCGTCCCCTGGTACTTGGGTGCAACATTCCAGATGCTTTACTAACACTCTCCCGACTTGGAGAGTCAGTGCCTTTAACCTCCTGTTTGGCCCAGTTTGCAATTTCTGCGGAAGATGAACAGGAATAGGGAGAACCAATGAGAGACTAGCTGGAGGTGTCTGGACGGGCAAATTTAACTCTCATTTCCCACCAGGAAGAGGAATTAACCAAAGGCTCAGCGTGCCGTGCCGGAACCAGATTAGGGCCTGAAGCAATCCTGCGGTGTTGCGGCCAGCTCACAAGAAAGCGAGTTGAAGAAAGGAGCTCAGGGGCACTGTAATTCACAAACCTGCAGAGTTATAAATGACAGCTATCGTCCAAAAACATACTGAAGTAAGGCTGCCAAGAGGAGTTGAAAGCGGGGCAGAATTGCAGGAATCCGATTTCAGGAGGTAGACTGGAATTGCATTTAAAGCATAGGAAAAGAGGCAGAACGTCCACAATGATGCACTTGGCCAAAAAGGGCGTATGCGTTTTTTCCTGAATATATTCAGGAAAAAACGCATACGCCCTTTTTGGCCAACCAAGCAAGCTTGCAAAGGAAATCTGCACTACAATGAAGTCTCAATTCCCCCCGGTCACAAGGGCCATCTGACAAAAGTGTAAAATCCAGAAAGGCAGGACAGGCCATGGAGAACTGGGAGCTTTGTTATGCTGATGGGCGAGATGTAAATTGCCAACAGCCACTGGGGAGAAGTGTATGGTGTTTCCTGAAACATCTAAAAAACAAAGCAACAGAGCCTAGGGCACTTCCACTTATAGTCCTATAGCTTAGGGAAATGAAAATCAAAAAGACACAGCCACCCGAAAGTTTGGGACAGCTCTGTTTACAAGAACCTCGTTTACGGTACAAGTTCAATATCGCAGAAAGTGAAAAATGGATGAAGAAGTTGTGGTACTTACGTACAATGCAATATCACTCAGCAATGACATCTATGTCATCAGGCCCGTAGCAGCATAATGAGTGGATTCAGGTATGATGATTCTAACTGAAAGAAGTCACACAGAGAAAGAAACATCATAAGATATCACTAATACACGGAATGTAAACTTGGCTACACAGGGTCTGGATTACAAAACAGAACAGGGTCTCAAATTTAGAAAACCAACTTATGCTTGCTTAAGGGGAAAGGTGAGTTGGGCTGCTGTATAAAACCAGAGATTGAAATGAGCACAGATAAAGTTCCTTAAGCCAAATATGGAATAGACAAGAGCTACTCCTTGCTCAACGAACTGGACTCAACACCCCACATTAAACGCCTAAGAATATACCTGACCAGTAAGTATCTTAAAACCTATGGATTGCTATGTCTCCGAAAGAGAATCAAGCGTGTGTACAGGGGCATAAACGCAGCAGTGATAGGATTGGAGAGGTTCGGTGAGCAAATGAAGACCCTTTGAAGTCATATTGCATGGTACCCATTTCACGGTCTCAACTCTCCAGGTTTAAGGGATTCTTCCTTCAGCTAAAACATGCATGTGGAACCCAGAGTATGATCAATCGTGTGATCGGGAGACGTGTTCAAATATGTCTACATTCTCGTCCCCTGGTACTCGGGTGCAACATTCCAGACGCTTTACTAACACTCTCCTGACTTGGAGAGTCAGTGCCTTTAACCTCCTGTTTGGCCCAGTTTGCAATTTCTGCAGAAGATGAACAGGAATAGGGAGAACCAATGAGAGACTAGCTGGAGGTGTCTGGACGGGCAAATTTAAATCTCATTTCCCACCAGGAAGAGGAATTAACCAAAGGCTCAGCGTGCTGTGCCGGAACCAGATTTGGGCCTGAAGCAATCCTGCGGTGTTGCGGCCAGCTCACAAGAAAGCGAGTTGAAGAAAGGAGCTCAGGGGCACTGTAATTCACAAACCTGCAGAGTTATAAATGACAGCTATCGTCCAAAAATATACTGAAGTAAGGCTGCCAAGAGGACTTGAAAGCGGGGCAGAATTGCAGGAAACTGATTTCAGGAGGTAGACTGGAATTGCATTTAAAGCATAGGAAAAGAGGCAGAACGTCCACAATGATGCACTTGGCCAAAAAGGGCGTATGCGTTTTTTCCTGAATATATTCAGGAAAAAACGCATACGCCCTTTTTGGCCAACCAAGCAAGCTTGCAAAGGAAATCTGCACTACAATGAAGTCTCAATTCTCCCTGGTCAAAAGGGCCATCTGAAAAAAGTGTAAAATCCAGAAAGGCAGGACAGGCCATGGAGAACTGGGAGCCTTGTTATGCTGATGGGCGGGATGTAAATTGCCAACAGCCACTCGGGAGAAGTGTATGGTGTTTCCTGAAACATCTAAAAAACAAAGCAACAGAGCCTAGGGCACTTCCACTTATGGTCCTATAGCTTAGGGAAATGAAAATCAAAACGACACAGCCACCCCAAAGTTTGGGACGGCTCTGTTTACAAGAACCTCGTTTACGGTACAAGTTCAATATCGCAGAAAGTGAAAAATGGATGAAGAAGTTGTGGTACTTACGTACAATCCAATATCACTCAGCAATGACATCTATGTCATCAGGCCCGTAGCAGCATAATGAGTGGATTCAGGTATGATGATTCTAACTGAAATAAGTCACACAGAAAAAGAAACATCATAAGATATCACTAATACATGGAATGTAAACTTGGCTACACAGGAACTGGATTACAAAACAGAACAGGGTCTCAAATTTAGAAAACCAACTTATGCTTGCTTAAGGGGAAAGGTGAGTTGGGGTGCTGCATAAAACCAGAGATTGAAATGAGCACAGAGTAAGTTCCTTAAGCCAAATATGGAATAGACAAGAGCTACTCCTTGCTCAACGAAATGGACTCAACACCCCATATTAAACGCCTAAGAATGTACCTGACTAGTAAGTATCTCAAAACCTATGGATTGCTATGTCTCCGAAAGGGAATCAAGCGTGTGTAGAGGGGCATAAACGCAGCAGTGATAGGATTGGAGAGGTTCGGTGAGCAAATGAAGACCATTTGAAGTCATATTGCATGGTACCCATTCCACGGGTCTCAACTCTCCAGGTTTCAGGGATTCTTCCTTTAGCTAAAACATGCATGTGGAACCCAGAGTATGATCAACCGTGTGATCGGGAGACGTGTTCAAATATGTCTCCGTTCTCGTCCCCTGGTACTTGGGTGCAACATTCCAGACGCTTTACTAACACTCTCCCGACTTGGAGAGTCAGTGCCTTTAACCTCCTGTTTGGCCCAGTTTGCAATTTCTGCGGAAGATGAACAGGAATAGGGAGAACCAATGAGAGACTAGCTGGAGGTGTCTGGACGGGCAAATTTAACTCTCATTTCCCACCAGGAAGAGGAATTAACCAAAGGCTCAGCGTGCCGTGCTGGCACCAGATTAGGGCCTGAAGCAATCCTGCGGTGTTGCGGCCAGCTCACAAGAAAGCGAGTTGAAGAAAGGAGCTCAGGGGCACTGTAATTCACAAACCTGCAGAGTTATAAATGACAGCTATCGTCCAAAAATATACTGAAGTAAGGCTGCCAAGAGGACTTGAAAGCGGGGCCGAATTGCAGGAAACCGATTTCAGGAGGTAGACTGGAATTGCATTGAAAGCATAGGAAAAGAGGCAGAACGTCCACAATGATGCACTTGGCCAAAAAGGGCGTATGCGTTTTTTCCTGAATATATTCAGGAAAAAACGCATACGCCCTTTTTGGCCAACCAAGCAAGCTTGCAAAGGAAATCTGCACTACAATGAAGTCTCACTTCCCCCCGGTCAAAAGGGCCATCTGAAAAAAGTGTAAAATCCAGAAAGGCAGGACAGGCCATGGAGAACTGGGAGCCTTGTTATGCTGATGGGCGGGATGTAAATTGCCAACAGCCACTCGGGAGAAGTGTATGGTGTTTCCTGAAACATCTAAAAAACAAAGCAACAGAGCCTAGGGCACTTCCACTTATGGTCCTATAGCTTAGGGAAATGAAAATCAAAAAGACACAGCCACCCCAAAGTTTGGGACGGCTCTGTTTACAAGAACCTCGTTTACGGTACAAGTTCAATATCGCAGAAAGTGAAAAATGGATGAAGAAGTTGTGGTACTTACGTACAATGCAATATCACTCAGCAATGACATCTATGTCATCAGGCCCATAGCAGCATAATGAGTGGATTCAGGTATGATGATTCTAACTGAAATAAGTCACACAGAAAAAGAAACATCATAAGATATCAGTAATACACGGAATGTAAACTTGGCTACACAGGAACTGGATTACAAAACAGAACAGGGTCTCAAATTTAGAAAACCAACTTATGCTTGCTTAAGGGGAAAGGTGAGTTGGGGTGCTGCATAAAACCAGAGATTGAAATGAGCACAGACAAAGTTCCTTAAGTCAAATATGGAATAGACAAGAGCTACTCCTTGCTCAACGAAATGGACTCAACACCCCATATTAAACGCCTAAGAATGTACCTGACTAGTAAGTATCTTAAAACCTATGGATTGCTATGTCTCCAAAAGAGAATCAAGCGTGTGTACAGGGGCATAAACGCAGCAGTGATAGGATCGGAGAGGTTCGGTGAGCAAATGAAGACCCTTTGAAGTCATATTGCATGGTACCCATTCCACGGGTCTCAACTCTCCAGGTTTCAGGGATTCTTCCTTCAGCTAAAACATGCATGTGGAACCCAGAGTATGATCAACCGTGTGATCGGGAGACGTGTTCAAATATGTCTCCGTTCTCGTCCCCTGGTACTCGGGTGCAACATTCCAGACGCTTTACTAACACTCTCCCGACTTGGAGAGTCAGTGCCTTTAACCTCCTGTTTGGCCCAGTTTGCAATTTCTGCGGAAGATGAACAGGAATAGGGAGAACCAATGAGAGACTAGCTGGAGGTGTCTGGACGGGCAAATTTAACTCTCATTTCCCACCAGGAAGAGGAATTAACCAAAGGCTCAGCGTGCCGTGCCGGAACCACATTAGGGCCTGAAGCAATCCTGCGGTGTTGCGGCCAGCTCACAAGAAAGCGAGTTGAAGAAAGGAGCTCAGGGGCACTGTAATTCACAAACCTGCAGAGTTATAAATGACAGCTATCGTCCAAAAATATACTGAAGTAAGGCTGCCAAGAGGACTTGAAAGCGGGGCCGAATTGCAGGAAACCGATTTCAGGAGGTAGACTGGAATTGCATTGAAAGCATAGGAAAAGAGGCAGAACGTCCACAATGATGCACTTGGCCAAAAAGGGCGTATGCGTTTTTTCCTGAATATATTCAGGAAAAAACGCATACGCCCTTTTTGGCCAACCAAGCAAGCTTGCAAAGGAAATCTGCACTACAATGAAGTCTCACTTCCCCCCGGTCAAAAGGGCCATCTGAAAAAAGTGTAAAATCCAGAAAGGCAGGACAGGCCATGGAGAACTGGGAGCCTTGTTATGCTGATGGGCGGGATGTAAATTGCCAACAGCCACTCGGGAGAAGTGTATGGTGTTTCCTGAAACATCTAAAAAACAAAGCAACAGAGCCTAGGGCACTTCCACTTATGGTCCTATAGATTAGGGAAATGAAAATCAAAAAGACACAGCCACCCCAAAGTTTGGGACGGCTCTGTTTACAAGAACCTCGTTTACGGTACAAGTTCAATATCGCAGAAAGTGAAAAATGGATGAAGAAGTTGTGGTACTTACGTACAATGCAATATCACTCAGCAATGACATCTATGTCATCAGGCCCGTAGCAGCATAATGAGTGCATTCAGGTATGATGATTCTAACTGAAAGAAGTCACACAGAAAAAGAAACATCATAAGATATCACTAATACACGGAATGTAAACTTGGCTACACAGGAACTGGATTACAAAACAGAACAGGGTCTCAAATTTAGAAAACCAACTTATGCTTGCTTAAGGGGAAAGGTGAGTTGGGGTGCTGCATAAAACCAGAGATTGAAATGAGCACAGATAAAGTTCCTTAAGCCAAATATGGAATAGACAAGAGCTACTCCTTGCTCAACGAAATGGACTCAACACCCCATATTAAACGCCTAAGAATGTACCTGACTAGTAAGTATCTTAAAACCTATGGATTGTTATGTCTCCGAAAGAGAATCAAGCGTGTGTACAGGGGCATAAACGCAGCAGTGATAGGATTGGAGAGGTTCGGTGAGCAAATGAAGACCCTTTGAAGTCATATTGCATGGTACCCATTCCACGGGTCTCAACTCTCCAGGTTTAAGGGATTCTTCCTTCAGCTAAAACATGCATGTGGAACCCAGAGTATGATCAACCGTGTGATCGGGAGACGTGTTCAAATATGTCTCCGTTCTCGTCCCCTGGTACTCGGGTGCAACATTCCAGACGCTTTACTAACACTCTCCCGACTTGGAGAGTCAGTGCCTTTAACCTCCTGTTTGGCCCAGTTTGCAATTTCTGCGGAAGATGAACAGGAATAGGGAGAACCAATGAGAGACTAGCTGGAGGTGTCTGGACGGGCAAATTTAACTCTCATTTCCCACCAGGAAGAGGAATTAACCAAAGGCTCAGCGTGCCGTGCCGGAACCACATTAGGGCCTGAAGCAATCCTGCGGTGTTGCGGCCAGCTCACAAGAAAGCGAGTTGAAGAAAGGAGCTCAGGGGCACTGTAATTCACAAACCTGCAGAGTTATAAATGACAGCTATCGTCCAAAAATATACTGAAGTAAGGCTGCCAAGAGGACTTGAAAGCGGGGCCGAATTGCAGGAAACCGATTTCAGGAGGTAGACTGGAATTGCATTGAAAGCATAGGAAAAGAGGCAGAACGTCCACAATGATGCACTTGGCCAAAAAGGGCGTATGCGTTTTTTCCTGAATATATTCAGGAAAAAACGCATACGCCCTTTTTGGCCAACCAAGCAAGCTTGCAAAGGAAATCTGCACTACAATGAAGTCTCACTTCCCCCCGGTCAAAAGGGCCATCTGAAAAAAGTGTAAAATCCAGAAAGGCAGGACAGGCCATGGAGAACTGGGAGCCTTGTTATGCTGATGGGCGGGATGTAAATTGCCAACAGACACTCGGGAGAAGTGTATGGTGTTTCCTGAAACATCTAAAAAACAAAGCAACAGAGCCTAGGGCACTTCCACTTATGGTCCTATAGCTTAGGGAAATGAAAATCAAAAAGACACAGCCACCCCAAAGTTTGGGACGGCTCTGTTTACAAGAACCTCGTTTACAGTACAAGTTCAATATCGCAGAAAGTGAAAAATGGATGAAGAAGTTGTGGTACTTACGTACAATGCAATATCACTCAGCAATGACATCTATGTCATCAGGCCCGTAGCAGCATAATGAGTGCATTCAGGTATGATGATTCTAACTGAAAGAAGTCACACAGAAAAAGAAACATCATAAGATATCACTAATACACGGAATGTAAACTTGGCTACACAGGAACTGGATTACAAAACAGAACAGGGTCTCAAATTTAGAAAACCAACTTATGCTTGCTTAAGGGGAAAGGTGAGTTGGGGTGCTGCATAAAACCAGAGATTGAAATGAGCACAGATAAAGTTCCTTAAGCCAAATATGGAATAGACAAGAGCTACTCCTTGCTCAACGAAATGGACTCAACACCCCATATTAAACGCCTAAGAATGTACCTGACTAGTAAGTATCTTAAAACCTATGGATTGCTATGTCTCCGAAAGAGAATCAAGCGTGTGTACAGGGGCATAAACGCAGCAGTGATAGGATTGGAGAGGTTCGGTGAGCAAATGAAGACCCTTTGAAGTCATATTGCATGGTACCCATTCCACAGGTCTCAACTCTCCAGGTTTAAGGGATTCTTCCTTCAGCTAAAACATGCATGTGGAACCCAGAGTATGATCAACCGTGTGATCGGGAGACGTGTTCAAATATGTCTCCGTTCTCGTCCCCTGGTACTCGGGTGCAACATTCCAGACGCTTTACTAACACTCTCCCGACTTGGAGAGTCAGTGCCTTTAACCTCCTGTTTGGCCCAGTTTGCAATTTCTGCGGAAGATGAACAGGAATAGGGAGAACCAATGAGAGACTAGCTGGAGGTGTCTGGACGGGCAAATTTAACTCTCATTTCCCACCAGGAAGAGGAATTAACCAAAGGCTCAGCGTGCCGTGCCGGAACCAGATTAGGGCCTGAAGCAATCCTGCGGTGTTGCGGCCAGCTCACAAGAAAGCGAGTTGAAGAAAGGAGCTCAGGGGCACTGTAATTCACAAACCTGCAGAGTTATAAATGACAGCTATCGTCCAAAAATATACTGAAGTAAGGCTGCCAAGAGGACTTGAAAGCGGGGCCGAATTGCAGGAAACCGATTTCAGGAGGTAGACTGGAATTGCATTGAAAGCATAGGAAAAGAGGCAGAACGTCCACAATGATGCACTTGGCCAAAAAGGGCGTATGCGTTTTTTCCTGAATATATTCAGGAAAAAACGCATACGCCCTTTTTGGCCAACCAAGCAAGCTTGCAAAGGAAATCTGCACTACAATGAAGTCTCACTTCCCCCCGGTCAAAAGGGCCATCTGAAAAAAGTGTAAAATCCAGAAAGGCAGGACAGGCCATGGAGAACTGGGAGCCTTGTTATGCTGATGGGCGGGATGTAAATTGCTAACAGCCAATCGGGAGAAGTGTATGGTGTTTCCTGAAACATCTAAAAAACAAAGCAACAGAGCCTAGGGCACTTCCACTTATGGTCCTATAGCTTAGGGAAATGAAAATCAAAAAGACACAGCCACCCCAAAGTTTGGGACGGCTCTGTTTACAAGAACCTCGTTTACGGTACAAGTTCAATATCGCAGAAAGTGAAAAATGGATGAAGAAGTTGTGGTACTTACGTACAATGCAATATCACTCAGCAATGACATCTATGTCATCAGGCCCGTAGCAGCATAATGAGTGCATTCAGGTATGATGATTCTAACTGAAAGAAGTCACACAGAAAAAGAAACATCATAAGATATCACTAATAAACGGAATGTAAACTTGGCTACACAGGAACTGGATTACAAAACAGAACAGGGTCTCAAATTTAGAAAACCAACTTATGCTTGCTTAAGGGGAAAGGTGAGTTGGGGTGCTGCATAAAACCAGAGATTGAAATGAGCACAGATAAAGTTCCTTAAGCCAAATATGGAATAGACAAGAGCTACTCCTTGCTCAACGAAATGGACTCAACACCCCATATTAAACGCCTAAGAATGTACCTGACTAGTAAGTATCTTAAAACCTATGGATTGCTATGTCTCCGAAAGAGAATCAAGCGTGTGTACAGGGGCATAAACGCAGCAGTGATAGGATTGGAGAGGTTCGGTGAGCAAATGAAGACCCTTTGAAGTCATATTGCATGGTACCCATTCCACGGGTCTCAACTCTCCAGGTTTAAGGGATTCTTCCTTCAGCTAAAACATGCATGTGGAACCCAGAGTATGATCAACCGTGTGATCGGGAGACGTGTTCAAATATGTCTCCGTTCTCGTCCCCTGGTACTCGGGTGCAACATTCCAGACACTTTACTAACACTCTCCCGACTTGGAGAGTCAGTGCCTTTAACCTCCTGTTTGGCCCAGTTTGCAATTTCTGCGGAAGATGAACAGGAGTAGGGAGAACCAATGAGAGACTAGCTGGAGGTGTCTGGACGGGCAAATTTAACTCTCATTTCCCACCAGGAAGAGGAATTAACCAAAGGCTCAGCGTGCCGTGCCGGAACCAGATTAGGGCCTGAAGCAATCCTGCGGTGTTGCGGCCAGCTCACAAGAAAGCGAGTTGAAGAAAGGAGCTCAGGGGCACTGTAATTCACAAACCTGGAGAGTTATAAATGACAGCTATAGTCCAAAAATATACTGAAGTAAGGCTGCCAAGAGGACTTGAAAGCGGGGCCGAATTGCAGGAAACCGATTTCAGGAGGTAGACTGGAATTGCATTGAAAGCATAGGAAAAGAGGCAGAACGTCCACAATGATGCACTTGGCCAAAAAGGGCGTATGCGTTTTTTCCTGAATATATTCAGGAAAAAACGCATACGCCCTTTTTGGCCAACCAAGCAAGCTTGCAAAGGAAATCTGCACTACAATGAAGTCTCACTTCCCCCCGGTCAAAAGGGCCATCTGAAAAAAGTGTAAAATCCAGAAAGGCAGGACAGGCCATGGAGAACTGGGAGCCTTGTTATGCTGATGGGCGGGATGTAAATTGCTATCAGCCAATCGGGAGAAGTGTATGGTGTTTCCTGAAACATCTAAAAAACAAAGCAACAGAGCCTAGGGCACTTCCACTTATGGTCCTATAGCTTAGGGAAATGAAAATCAAAAAGACACAGCCACCCCAAAGTTTGGGACGGCTCTGTTTACAAGAACCTCGTTTACGGTACAAGTTCAATATCGCAGAAAGTGAAAAATGGATGAAGAAGTTGTGGTACTTACGTACAATGCAATATCACTCAGCAATGACATCTATGTCATCAGGCCCGTAGCAGCATAATGAGTGCATTCAGGTATGATGATTCTAACTGAAAGAAGTCACACAGAAAAAGAAACATCATAAGATATCACTAATACACGGAATGTAAACTTGGCTACACAGGAACTGGATTACAAAACAGAACAGGGTCTCAAATTTAGAAAACCAACTTATGCTTGCTTAAGGGGAAAGGTGAGTTGGGGTGCTGCATAAAACCAGAGATTGAAATGAGCACAGATAAAGTTCCTTAAGCCAAATATGGAATAGACAAGAGCTACTCCTTGCTCAACGAAATGGACTCAACACCCCATATTAAACGCCTAAGAATGTACCTGACTAGTAAGTATCTTAAAACCTATGGATTGCTATGTCTCCGAAAGAGAATCAAGCGTGTGTACAGGGGCATAAACGCAGCAGTGATAGGATTGGAGAGGTTCGGTGAGCAAATGAAGACCCTTTGAAGTCATATTGCATGGTACCCATTCCACGGGTCTCAACTCTCCAGGTTTAAGGGATTCTTCCTTCAGCTAAAACATGCATGTGGAACCCAGAGTATGATCAACCGTGTGATCGGGAGACGTGTTCAAATATGTCTCCGTTCTCGTCCCCTGGTACTCGGGTGCAACATTCCAGACGCTTTACTAACACTCTCCCGACTTGGAGAGTCAGTGCCTTTAACCTCCTGTTTGGCCCAGTTTGCAATTTCTGCGGAAGATGAACAGGAATAGGGAGATCCAATGAGAGACTAGCTGGAGGTGTCTGGACGGGCAAATTTAACTCTCATTTCCCACCAGGAAGAGGAATTAACCAAAGGCTCAGCGTGCCGTGCCGGAACCAGATTAGGGCCTGAAGCCATCCTGCGGTGTTGCGGTCAGCTCACAAGAAAGCGAGTTGAAGAAAGGAGCTCAGGGGCACTGTAATTCACAAACCTGCAGAGTTATAAATGACAGCTATCGTCCAAAAATATACTGAAGTAAGGCTGCCAAGAGG
>NW_027208078.1:0-16691 GCF_963455315.2 Globicephala melas | reverse complement strand
GATACTTAAGAGTCAGGTACATTCTTAGGCGTTTAATATGCGGTGTTGAGTCCATTTCGTTGAGCAAGGAGTAGCTCTTGTCTATTCCATATTTGGCTTAAGGAACTTTATCTGTGCTCATTTCAATCTCTGGTTTTATGCAGCACCCCAACTCACCTTTACCCTTAAACAAGCATAAGTTGGTTTTCTAAATTTGAGACCCTGTTCTGTTCTGTAATTCAGTTCCTGTGTAGCCAAGTTTACATTCCGTGTATTACTGATATCTTATGATGTTTCTTTTTCTGTGTGACTTATTTCAGTTAGAATCATCGTACCTGAATCCACTCATTGTGCTGCTACGGGCCTGATGACATAGATTTCACTGCTGAGTGATACTGCATTGTACGTAAGTACCACAAGTTCTTTATCCATTTTTCACTTTCTGTGATATTGAACTTGTACGGTAAACGAGGTTCTTGTAAACAGAGGCGTCCCAAACATTGGGGTGGCTGTATCTTTTTGATTTTAATTTCCCTAAGCTATAGGACCATAAGTGGAAGTGCCCTAGGCTCTGTTGCTTTGTTTTTTAGATGTTTCAGGAAACACCATACACTTCTCCCGAGTGTCTGTTGGCAATTTA
The DNA here is from genome assembly GCF_963455315.2 of Globicephala melas. NCBI lineage: Eukaryota > Metazoa > Chordata > Mammalia > Artiodactyla > Delphinidae > Globicephala > Globicephala melas. The sequence continues at coordinate 16,072 of NW_027208078.1, read as the reverse complement.
CATCCCGCCCATCAGCATAACAAGGCTCCCAGTTCTCCATGGCCTGTCCTGCCTTTCTGGATTTTACACTTTTTTCAGATGGCCCTTTTGACCGGGGGGAAGTGAGACTTCATTGTAGTGCAGATTTCCTTTGCAAGCTTGCTTGGTTGGCCAAAAAGGGCGTATGCGTTTTTTCCTGAATATATTCAGGAAAAAACGCATACGCCCTTTTTGGCCAAGTGCATCATTGTGGACGTTCTGCCTCTTTTCCTATGCTTTCAATGCAATTCCAGTCTACCTCCTGAAATCGGTTTCCTGCAATTCTGCCCCGCTTTCAAGTCCTCTTGGCAGCCTTACTTCAGTATATTTTTGGACGATAGCTGTCATTTATAACTCTGCAGGTTTGTGAATTACAGTGCCCCTGAGCTCCTTTCTTCAACTCGCTTTCTTGTGAGCTGGCCGCAACACCGCAGGATGGCTTCAGGCCCTAATCTGGTTCCGGCACGGCACGCTGAGCCTTTGGTTATTTCCTCTTCCTGGTGGGAAATGAGAGTTAAATTTGCCCGTCCAGACACCTCCAGCTAGTCTCTCATTGGTTCTCGCTATTCCTGTTCATCTTCCGCAGAAATTGCAAACTGGGCCAAACAGGAGGTTAAAGGGACTGACTCTCCAAGTCGGGAGAGTGTTAGTAAAGCGTCTGGAATGTTGCACCCGAGTACCAGGGTACGAAAACTGAGACATATTTGAACACGTCTCCCGATCACATGGTTGATCATACTCTAGGTTCCACATGCATGTTTTAGCTGAAGGAAGAATACCTTAAACCTGGGTAGTTGAAACCCGTGGAATGGGTACCATGCAATATGACTTCAAAGGGTCTTCATTTGCTCACCGAACCTCTCCAATCCTATCACTGCTGCGTTTATGTCCCTGTACACATGCTTGATTCTCTTTCGGAGACATAGCAATCCATAGGTTTTAAGATACTTAAGAGTCAGGTACATTCTTAGGCGTTTAATATGCGGTGTTGAGTCCATTTCGTTGAGCAAGGAGTAGCTCTTGTCTATTCCATATTTGGCTTAAGGAACTTTATCTGTGCTCATTTCAATCTCTGGTTTTATGCAGCACCCCAACTCACCTTTACCCTTAAACAAGCATAAGTTGGTTTTCTAAATTTGAGACCCTGTTCTGTTCTGTAATTCAGTTCCTGTGTAGCCAAGTTTACATTCCGTGTATTACTGATATCTTATGATGTTTCTTTTTCTGTGTGACTTATTTCAGTTAGAATCATCGTACCTGAATCCACTCATTGTGCTGCTACGGGCCTGATGACATAGATTTCACTGCTGAGTGATACTGCATTGTACGTAAGTACCACAAGTTCTTTATCCATTTTTCACTTTCTGTGATATTGAACTTGTACGGTAAACGAGGTTCTTGTAAACAGAGGCGTCCCAAACATTGGGGTGGCTGTATCTTTTTGATTTTAATTTCCCTAAGCTATAGGACCATAAGTGGAAGTGCCCTAGGCTCTGTTGCTTTGTTTTTTAGATGTTTCAGGAAACACCATACACTTCTCCCGAGTGTCTGTTGGCAATTTACATCCCGCCCATCAGCATAACAAGGCTCCCAGTTCTCCATGGCCTGTCCTGCCTTTCTGGATTTTACACTTTTTTCAGATGGCCCTTTTGACCGGGGGGAAGTGAGACTTCATTGTAGTGCAGATTTCCTTTGCAAGCTTGCTTGGTTGGCCAAAAAGGGCGTATGCGTTTTTTCCTGAATATATTCAGGAAAAAACGCATACGCCCTTTTTGGCCAAGTGCATCATTGTGGACATTCTGCCTCTTTTCCTATGCTTTCAATGCAATTCCAGTCTACCTCCTGAAATCGGTTTCCTGCAATTCTGCCCCGCTTTCAAGTCCTCTTGGCAGCCTTACTTCAGTATATTTTTGGACGATAGCTGTCATTTATAACTCTGCAGGTTTGTGAATTACAGTGCCCCTGAGCTCCTTTCTTCAACTCGCTTTCTTGTGAGCTGGCCGCAACACAGCACGATGGCTTCAGGCCCTAATCTGGTTCCGGCACGGCACGCTGAGCCTTTGGTTATTTCCTCTTCCTGGTGGGAAATGAGAGTTAAATTTGCCCGTCCAGACACCTCCAGCTAGTCTCTCATTGGTTCTCGCTATTCCTGTTCATCTTCCGCAGAAATTGCAAACTGGGCCAAACAGGAGGTTAAAGGGCCTGACTCTCCAAGTCGGGAGAGTGTTAGTAAAGCGTCTGGAATGTTGCACCCGAGTACCAGGGTACGAAAACTGAGACATATTTGAACACGTCTCCCGATCACATGGTTGATCATACTCTAGGTTCCACATGCATGTTTTAGCTGAAGGAAGAATACCTTAAACCTGGGTAGTTGAAACCCGTGGAATGGGTACCATGCAATATGACTTCAAAGGGTCTTCATTTGCTCACCGAACCTCTCCAATCCTATCACTGCTGCGTTTATGTCCCTGTACACATGCTTGATTCTCTTTCGGAGACATAGCAATCCATAGGTTTTAAGATACTTAAGAGTCAGGTACATTCTTAGGCGTTTAATATGCGGTGTTGAGTCCATTTCGTTGAGCAAGGAGTAGCTCTTGTCTATTCCATATTTGGCTTAAGGAACTTTATCTGTGCTCATTTCAATCTCTGGTTTTATGCAGCATCCCAACTCACCTTTACCCTTAAACAAGCATAAGTTGGTTTTCTAAATTTGAGACCCTGTTCTGTTCTGTAATTCAGTTCCTGTGTAGCCAAGTTTACATTCCGTGTATTACTGATATCTTATGATGTTTCTTTTTCTGTGTGACTTATTTCAGTTAGAATCATCGTACCTGAATCCACTCATTGTGCTGCTACGGGCCTGATGACATAGATTTCACTGCTGAGTGATACTGCATTGTACGTAAGTACCACAAGTTCTTTATCCATTTTTCACTTTCTGTGATATTGAACTTGTACGGTAAACGAGGTTCTTGTAAACAGAGGCGTCCCAAACATTGGGGTGGCTGTATCTTTTTGATTTTAATTTCCCTAAGCTATAGGACCATAAGTGGAAGTGCCCTAGGCTCTGTTGCTTTGTTTTTTAGATGTTTCAGGAAACACCATACACTTCTCCCGAGTGTCTGTTGGCAATTTACATCCCGCCCATCAGCATAACAAGGCTCCCAGTTCTCCATGGCCTGTCCTGCCTTTCTGGATTTTACACTTTTTTCAGATGGCCCTTTTGACCGGGGGGAAGTAAGACTTCATTGTAGTGCAGATTTCCTTTGCAAGCTTGCTTGGTTGGCCAAAAAGGGCGTATGCGTTTTTTCCTGAATATATTCAGGAAAAAACGCATACGCCCTTTTTGGCCAAGTGCATCATTGTGGACGTTCTGCCTCTTTTCCTATGCTTTCAATGCAATTCCTGTCTACCTCCTGAAATCGGTTTCCTGCAATTCTGCCCCGCTTTCAAGTCCTCTTGGCAGCCTTACTTCAGTATATTTTTGGACGATAGCTGTCATTTATAACTCTGCAGGTTTGTGAATTACAGTGCCCCTGAGCTCCTTTCTTCAACTCGCTTTCTTGTGAGCTTGCCGCAACACCGCAGGATGGCTTCAGGCCCTAATCTGGTTCCGGCACGGCACGCTGAGCCTTTGGTTATTTCCTCTTCCTGGTGGGAAATGAGAGTTAAATTTGCCCGTCCAGACACCTCCAGCTAGTCTCTCATTGGTTCTCGCTATTCCTGTTCATCTTCCGCAGAAATTGCAAACTGGGCCAAACAGGAGGTTAAAGGGACTGACTCTCCAAGTCGGGAGAGTGTTAGTAAAGCGTCTGGAATGTTGCACCCGAGTACCAGGGTACGAAAACTGAGACATATTTGAACACGTCTCCCGATCACATGGTTGATCATACTCTAGGTTCCACATGCATGTTTTAGCTGAAGGAAGAATACCTTAAACCTGGGTAGTTGAAACCCGTGGAATGGGTACCATGCAATATGACTTCAAAGGGTCTTCATTTGCTCACCGAACCTCTCCAATCCTATCACTGCTGCGTTTATGTCCCTGTACACATGCTTGATTCTCTTTCAGAGACATAGCAATCCATAGGTTTTAAGATACTTAAGAGTCAGGTACATTCTTAGGCGTTTAATATGCGGTGTTGAGTCCATTTCGTTGAGCAAGGAGTAGCTCTTGTCTATTCCATATTTGGCTTAAGGAACTTTATCTGTGCTCATTTCAATCTCTGGTTTTATGCAGCACCCCAACTCACCTTTACCCTTAAACAAGCATAAGTTGGTTTTCTAAATTTGAGACCCTGTTCTGTTCTGTAATTCAGTTCCTGTGTAGCCAAGTTTACATTCCGTGTATTACTGATATCTTATGATGTTTCTTTTTCTGTGTGACTTATTTCAGTTAGAATCATCGTACCTGAATCCACTCATTGTGCTGCTACGGGCCTGATGACATAGATTTCACTGCTGAGTGATACTGCATTGTACGTAAGTACCACAAGTTCTTTATCCATTTTTCACTTTCTGTGATATTGAACTTGTACGGTAAACGAGGTTCTTGTAAACAGAGGCGTCCCAAACATTGGGGTGGCTGTATCTTTTTGATTTTAATTTCCCTAAGCTATAGGACCATAAGTGGAAGTGCCCTAGGCTCTGTTGCTTTGTTTTTTAGATGTTTCAGGAAACACCATACACTTCTCCCGAGTGTCTGTTGGCAATTTACATCCCGCCCATCAGCATAACAAGGCTCCCAGTTCTCCATGGCCTGTCCTGCCTTTCTGGATTTTACACTTTTTTCAGATGGCCCTTTTGACCGGGGGGAAGTGAGACTTCATTGTAGTGCAGATTTTCTTTGCAAGCTTGCTTGGTTGGCCAAAAAGGGCGTATGCGTTTTTTCCTGAATATATTCAGGAAAAAACGCATACGCCCTTTTTGGCCAAGTGCATCATTGTGGACGTTCTGCCTCTTTTCCTATGCTTTCAATGCAATTCCAGTCTACCTCCTGAAATCGGTTTCCTGCAATTCTGCCCCGCTTTCAAGTCCTCTTGGCAGCCTTACTTCAGTATATTTTTGGACGATAGCTGTCATTTATAACTCTGCAGGTTTGTGAATTACAGTGCCCCTGAGCTCCTTTCTTCAACTCGCTTTCTTGTGAGCTGGCCGCAACACCGCAGGATGGCTTCAGGCCCTAATCTGGTTCCGGCACGGCACGCTGAGCCTTTGGTTATTTCCTCTTCCTGGTGGGAAATGAGAGTTAAATTTGCCCGTCCAGACACCTCCAGCTAGTCTCTCATTGGTTCTCGCTATTCCTGTTCATCTTCCGCAGAAATTGCAAACTGGGCCAAACAGGAGGTTAAAGGGACTGACTCTCCAAGTCGGGAGAGTGTTAGTAAAGCGTCTGGAATGTTGCACCCGAGTACCAGGGTACGAAAACTGAGACATATTTGAACACGTCTCCCGATCACATGGTTGATCATACTCTAGGTTCCACATGCATGTTTTAGCTGAAGGAAGAATACCTTAAACCTGGGTAGTTGAAACCCGTGGAATGGGTACCATGCAATATGACTTCAAAGGGTCTTCATTTGCTCACCGAACCTCTCCAATCCTATCACTGCTGCGTTTATGTCCCTGTACACATGCTTGATTCTCTTTCGGAGACATAGCAATCCATAGGTTTTAAGATACTTAAGAGTCAGGTACATTCTTAGGCGTTTAATATGCGGTGTTGAGTCCATTTCGTTGAGCAAGGAGTAGCTCTTGTCTATTCCATATTTGGCTTAAGGAACTTTATCTGTGCTCATTTCAATCTCTGGTTTTATGCAGCACCCCAACTCACCTTTACCCTTAAACAAGCATAAGTTGGTTTTCTAAATTTGAGACCCTGTTCTGTTCTGTAATTCAGTTCCTGTGTAGCCAAGTTTACATTCCGTGTATTACTGATATCTTATGATGTTTCTTTTTCTGTGTGACTTATTTCAGTTAGAATCATCGTACCTGAATCCACTCATTGTGCTGCTACGGGCCTGATGACATAGATTTCACTGCTGAGTGATACTGCATTGTACGTAAGTACCACAAGTTCTTTATCCATTTTTCACTTTCTGTGATATTGAACTTGTACGGTAAACGAGGTTCTTGTAAACAGAGGCGTCCCAAACATTCGGGTGGCTGTATCTTTTTGATTTTAATTTCCCTAAGCTATAGGACCATAAGTGGAAGTGCCCTAGGCTCTGTTGCTTTGTTTTTTAGATGTTTCAGGAAACACCATACACTTCTCCCGAGTGTCTGTTGGCAATTTACATCCCGCCCATCAGCATAACAAGGCTCCCAGTTCTCCATGGCCTGTCCTGCCTTTCTGGATTTTACACTTTTTTCAGATGGCCCTTTTGACCGGGGGGAAGTGAGACTTCATTGTAGTACAGATTTCCTTTGCAAGCTTGCTTGGTTGGCCAAAAAGGGCGTATGCGTTTTTTCCTGAATATATTCAGGAAAAAATGCATACGCCCTTTTTGGCCAAGTGCATCATTGTGGACGTTCTGCCTCTTTTCCTATGCTTTCAATGCAATTCCAGTCTACCTCCTGAAATCGGTTTCCTGCAATTCTGCCCCGCTTTCAAGTCCTCTTGGCAGCCTTACTTCAGTATATTTTTGGACGATAGCTGTCATTTATAACTCTGCAGGTTTGTGAATTACAGTGCCCCTGAGCTCCTTTCTTCAACTCGCTTTCTTGTGAGCTGGCCGCAACACCGCAGGATGGCTTCAGGCCCTAATCTGGTTCCGGCACGGCACGCTGAGCCTTTGGTTATTTCCTCTTCCTGGTGGGAAATGAGAGTTAAATTTGCCCGTCCAGACACCTCCAGCTAGTCTCTCATTGGTTCTCGCTATTCCTGTTCATCTTCCGCAGAAATTGCAAACTGGGCCAAACAGGAGGTTAAAGGGACTGACTCTCCAAGTCGGGGGAGTGTTAGTAAAGCGTCTGGAATGTTGCACCCGAGTACCAGGGTACGAAAACTGAGACATATTTGAACACGTCTCCCGATCACATGGTTGATCATACTCTAGGTTCCACATGCATGTTTTAGCTGAAGGAAGAATACCTTAAACCTGGGTAGTTGAAACCCGTGGAATGGGTACCATGCAATATGACTTCAAAGGGTCTTCATTTGCTCACCGAACCTCTCCAATCCTATCACTGCTGCGTTTATGTCCCTGTACACATGCTTGATTCTCTTTCGGAGACATAGCAATCCATAGGTTTTAAGATACTTAAGAGTCAGGTACATTCTTAGGCGTTTAATATGCGGTGTTGAGTCCATTTCGTTGAGCAAGGAGTAGCTCTTGTCTATTCCATATTTGGCTTAAGGAACTTTATCTGTGCTCATTTCAATCTCTGGTTTTATGCAGCACCCCAACTCACCTTTACCCTTAAACAAGCATAAGTTGGTTTTCTAAATTTGAGACCCTGTTCTGTTCTGTAATTCAGTTCCTGTGTAGCCAAGTTTACATTCCGTGTATTACTGATATCTTATGATGTTTCTTTTTCTGTGTGACTTATTTCAGTTAGAATCATCGTACCTGAATCCACTCATTGTGCTGCTACGGGCCTGATGACATAGATTTCACTGCTGAGTGATACTGCATTGTACGTAAGTACCACAAGTTCTTTATCCATTTTTCACTTTCTGTGATATTGAACTTGTACGGTAAACGAGGTTCTTGTAAACAGAGGCGTCCCAAACATTGGGGTGGCTGTATCTTTTTGATTTTAATTTCCCTAAGCTATAGGACCATAAGTGGAAGTGGCCTAGGCTCTGTTGCTTTGTTTTTTAGATGTTTCAGGAAACACCATACACTTCTCCCGAGTGTCTGTTGGCAATTTACATCCCGCCCATCAGCATAACAAGGTTCCCAGTTCTCCATGGCCTGTCCTGCCTTTCTGGATTTTACACTTTTTTCAGATGGCCCTTTTGACCGGGGGGAAGTGAGACTTCATTGTAGTGCAGATTTCCTTTGCAAGCTTGCTTGGTTGGCCAAAAAGGGCGTATGCGTTTTTTCCTGAATATATTCAGGAAAAAACGCATACGCCCTTTTTGGCCAAGTGCATCATTGTGGACGTTCTGCCTCTTTTCCTATGCTTTCAATGCAATTCCAGTCTACCTCCTGAAATCGGTTTCCTGCAATTCTGCCCCGCTTTCAAGTCCTCTTGGCAGCCTTACTTCAGTATATTTTTGGACGATAGCTGTCATTTATAACTCTGCAGGTTTGTGAATTACAGTGCCCCTGAGCTCCTTTCTTCAACTCGCTTTCTTGTGAGCTGGCCGCAACACCGCAGGATGGCTTCAGGCCCTAATCTGGTTCCGGCACGGCACGCTGAGCCTTTGGTTATTTCCTCTTCCTGGTGGGAAATGAGAGTTAAATTTGCCCGTCCAGACACCTCCAGCTAGTCTCTCATTGGTTCTCGCTATTCCTGTTCATCTTCCGCAGAAATTGCAAACTGGGCCAAACAGGAGGTTAAAGGGACTGACTCTCCAAGTCGGGAGAGTGTTAGTAAAGTGTCTGGAATGTTGCACCCGAGTACCAGGGTACGAAAACTGAGACATATTTGAACACGTCTCCCGATCACATGGTTGATCATACTCTAGGTTCCACATGCATGTTTTAGCTGAAGGAAGAATACCTTAAACCTGGGTAGTTGAAACCCGTGGAATGGGTACCATGCAATATGACTTCAAAGGGTCTTCATTTGCTCACCGAACCTCTCCAATCCTATCACTGCTGCGTTTATGTCCCTGTACACATGCTTGATTCTCTTTCGGAGACATAGCAATCCATAGGTTTTAAGATACTTAAGAGTCAGGTACATTCTTAGGCGTTTAATATGGGGTGTTGAGTCCATTTCGTTGAGCAAGGAGTAACTCTTGTCTATTCCATATTTGGCTTAAGGAACTTTATCTGTGCTCATTTCAATCTCTGGTTTTATGCAGCACCCCAACTCACCTTTACCCTTAAACAAGCATAAGTTGGTTTTCTAAATTTGAGACCCTGTTCTGTTCTGTAATTCAGTTCCTGTGTAGCCAAGTTTACATTCCGTGTATTACTGATATCTTATGATGTTTCTTTTTCTGTGTGACTTATTTCAGTTAGAATCATCGTACCTGAATCCACTCATTGTGCTGCTACGGGCCTGATGACATAGATTTCACTGCTGAGTGATACTGCATTGTACGTAAGTACCACAAGTTCTTTATCCATTTTTCACTTTCTGTGATATTGAACTTGTACGGTAAACGAGGTTCTTGTAAACAGAGGCGTCCCAAACATTGGGGTGGCTGTATCTTTTTGATTTTAATTTCCCTGAGCTATAGGACCATAAGTGGAAGTGCCCTAGGCTCTGTTGCTTTGTTTTTTAGATGTTTCAGGAAACACCATACACTTCTCCCGAGTGTCTGTTGGCAATCTACATCCCGCCCATCAGCATAACAAGGTTCCCAGTTCTCCATGGCCTGTCCTGCCTTTCTGGATTTTACACTTTTTTCAGATGGCCCTTTTGACCGGGGGGAAGTGAGACTTCATTGTAGTGCAGATTTCCTTTGCAAGCTTGCTTGGTTGGCCAAAAAGGGCGTATGCGTTTTTTCCTGAATATATTCAGGAAAAAACGCATACGCCCTTTTTGGCCAAGTGCATCATTGTGGACGTTCTGCCTCTTTTCCTATGCTTTCAATGCAATTCCAGTCTACCTCCTGAAATCGGTTTCCTGCAATTCTGCCCCGCTTTCAAGTCCTCTTGGCAGCCTTACTTCAGTATATTTTTGGACGATAGCTGTCATTTATAACTCTGCAGGTTTGTGAATTACAGTGCCCCTGAGCTCCTTTCTTCAACTCGCTTTCTTGTGAGCTGGCCGCAACACCGCAGGATGGCTTCAGGCCCTAATCTGGTTCCGGCACGGCACGCTGAGCCTTTGGTTATTTCCTCTTCCTGGTGGGAAATGAGAGTTAAATTTGCCCGTCCAGACACCTCCAGCTAGTCTCTCATTGGTTCTCGCTATTCCTGTTCATCTTCCGCAGAAATTGCAAACTGGGCCAAACAGGAGGTTAAAGGGACTGACTCTCCAAGTCGGGAGAGTGTTAGTAAAGCGTCTGGAATGTTGCACCCGAGTACCAGGGTACGAAAACTGAGACATATTTGAACACGTCTCCCGATCACATGGTTGATCATACTCTAGGTTCCACATGCATGTTTTAGCTGAAGGAAGAATACCTTAAACCTGGGTAGTTGAAACCCGTGGAATGGGTACCATGCAATATGACTTCAAAGGGTCTTCATTTGCTCACCGAACCTCTCCAATCCTATCACTGCTGCGTTTATGTCCCTGTACACATGCTTGATTCTCTTTCGGAGACATAGCAATCCATAGGTTTTAAGATACTTAAGAGTCAGGTACATTCTTAGGCGTTTAATATGCGGTGTTGAGTCCATTTCGTTGAGCAAGGAGTAGCTCTTGTCTATTCCATATTTGGCTTAAGGAACTTTATCTGTGCTCATTTCAATCTCTGGTTTTATGCAGCACCCCAACTCACCTTTACCCTTAAACAAGCATAAGTTGGTTTTCTAAATTTGAGACCCTGTTCTGTTCTGTAATTCAGTTCCTGTGTAGCCAAGTTTACATTCCGTGTATTACTGATATCTTATGATGTTTCTTTTTCTGTGTGACTTATTTCAGTTAGAATCATCGTACCTGAATCCACTCATTGTGCTGCTACGGGCCTGATGACATAGATTTCACTGCTGAGTGATACTGCATTGTACGTAAGTACCACAAGTTCTTTATCCATTTTTCACTTTCTGTGATATTGAACTTGTACGGTAAACGAGGTTCTTGTAAACAGAGGCGTCCCAAACATTGGGGTGGCTGTATCTTTTTGATTTTAATTTCCCTAAGCTATAGGACCATAAGTGGAAGTGCCCTAGGCTCTGTTGCTTTGTTTTTTAGATGTTTCAGGAAACACCATACACTTCTCCCGAGTGTCTGTTGGCAGTTTACATCCCGCCCATCAGCATAACAAGGCTCCCAGTTCTCCATGGCCTGTCCTGCCTTTCTGGATTTTACACTTTTTTCAGATGGCCCTTTTGACCGGGGGGAAGTGAGACTTCATTGTAGTGCAGATTTCCTTTGCAAGCTTGCTTGGTTGGCCAAAAAGGGCGTATGCGTTTTTTCCTGAATATATTCAGGAAAAAACGCATACGCCCTTTTTGCCCAAGTGCATCATTGTGGACGTTCTGCCTCTTTTCCTATGCTTTCAATGCAATTCCAGTCTACCTCCTGAAATCGGTTTCCTGCAATTCTGCCCCGCTTTCAAGTCCTCTTGGCAGCCTTACTTCAGTATATTTTTGGACGATAGCTGTCATTTATAACTCTGCAGGTTTGTGAATTACAGTGCCCCTGAGCTCCTTTCTTCAACTCGCTTTCTTGTGAGCTGGCCGCAACACCGCAGGATGGCTTCAGGCCCTAATCTGGTTCCGGCACGGCACGCTGAGCCTTTGGTTATTTCCTCTTCCTGGTGGGAAATGAGAGTTAAATTTGCCCGTCCAGACACCTCCAGCTAGTCTCTCATTGGTTCTCGCTATTCCTGTTCATCTTCCGCAGAAATTGCAAACTGGGCCAAACAGGAGGTTAAAGGGACTGACTCTCCAAGTCGGGAGAGTGTTAGTAAAGCGTCTGGAATGTTGCACCCGAGTACCAGGGTACGAAAACTGAGACATATTTGAACACGTCTCCCGATCACATGGTTGATCATACTCTAGGTTCCACATGCATGTTTTAGCTGAAGGAAGAATACCTTAAACCTGGGTAGTTGAAACCCGTGGAATGGGTACCATGCAATATGACTTCAAAGGGTCTTCATTTGCTCACCGAACCTCTCCAATCCTATCACTGCTGCGTTTATGTCCCTGTACACATGCTTGATTCTCTTTCGGAGACATAGCAATCCATAGGTTTTAAGATACTTAAGAGTCAGGTACATTCTTAGGCGTTTAATATGGGGTGTCGAGTCCATTTCGTTGAGCAAGGAGTAGCTCTTGTCTATTCCATATTTGGCTTAAGGAACTTTATCTGTGCTCATTTCAATCTCTGGTTTTATGCAGCACCCCAACTCACCTTTACCCTTAAACAAGCATAAGTTGGTTTTCTAAATTTGAGACCCTGTTCTGTTCTGTAATTCAGTTCCTGTGTAGCCAAGTTTACATTCCGTGTATTACTGATATCTTATGATGTTTCTTTTTCTGTGTGACTTATTTCAGTTAGAATCATCGTACCTGAATCCACTCATTGTGCTGCTACGGGCCTGATGACATAGATTTCACTGCTGAGTGATACTGCATTGTACGTAAGTACCACAAGTTCTTTATCCATTTTTCACTTTCTGTGATATTGAACTTGTACGGTAAACGAGGTTCTTGTAAACAGAGGCGTCCCAAACATTGGGGTGGCTGTATCTTTTTGATTTTAATTTCCCTAAGCTATAGGACCATAAGTGGAAGTGCCCTAGGCTCTGTTGCTTTGTTTTTTAGATGTTTCAGGAAACACCATACACTTCTCCCGAGTGTCTGTTGGCAGTTTACATCCCGCCCATCAGCATAACAAGGCTCCCAGTTCTCCATGGCCTGTCCTGCCTTTCTGGATTTTACACTTTTTTCAGATGGCCCTTTTGACCGGGGGGAAGTGAGACTTCATTGTAGTGCAGATTTCCTTTGCAAGCTTGCTTGGTTGGCCAAAAAGGGCGTATGCGTTTTTTCCTGAATATATTCAGGAAAAAACGCATACGCCCTTTTTGGCCAAGTGCATCATTGTGGACGTTCTGCCTCTTTTCCTATGCTTTCAATGCAATTCCAGTCTACCTCCTGAAATCGGTTTCCTGCAATTCTGCCCCGCTTTCAAGTCCTCTTGGCAGCCTTACTTCAGTATATTTTTGGACGATAGCTGTCATTTATAACTCTGCAGGTTTGTGAATTACAGTGCCCCTGAGCTCCTTTCTTCAACTCGCTTTCTTGTGAGCTGGCCGCAACACCGCAGGATGGCTTCAGGCCCTAATCTGGTTCCGGCACGGCACGCTGAGCCTTTGGTTATTTCCTCTTCCTGGTGGGAAATGAGAGTTAAATTTGCCCGTCCAGACACCTCCAGCTAGTCTCTCATTGGTTCTCGCTATTCCTGTTCATCTTCCGCAGAAATTGCAAACTGGGCCAAACAGGAGGTTAAAGGGACTGACTCTCCAAGTCGGGAGAGTGTTAGTAAAGCGTCTGGAATGTTGCACCCGAGTACCAGGGTACGAAAACTGAGACATATTTGAACACGTCTCCCGATCACATGGTTGATCATACTCTAGGTTCCACATGCATGTTTTAGCTGAAGGAAGAATACCTTAAACCTGGGTAGTTGAAACCCGTGGAATGGGTACCATGCAATATGACTTCAAAGGGTCTTCATTTGCTCACCGAACCTCTCCAATCCTATCACTGCTGCGTTTATGTCCCTGTACACATGCTTGATTCTCTTTCGGAGACATAGCAATCCATAGGTTTTAAGATACTTAAGAGTCAGGTACATTCTTAGGCGTTTAATATGGGGTGTCGAGTCCATTTCGTTGAGCAAGGAGTAGCTCTTGTCTATTCCATATTTGGCTTAAGGAACTTTATCTGTGCTCATTTCAATCTCTGGTTTTATGCAGCACCCCAACTCACCTTTACCCTTAAACAAGCATAAGTTGGTTTTCTAAATTTGAGACCCTGTTCTGTTCTGTAATTCAGTTCCTGTGTAGCCAAGTTTACATTCCGTGTATTACTGATATCTTATGATGTTTCTTTTTCTGTGTGACTTATTTCAGTTAGAATCATCGTACCTGAATCCACTCATTGTGCTGCTACGGGCCTGATGACATAGATTTCACTGCTGAGTGATACTGCATTGTACGTAAGTACCACAAGTTCTTTATCCATTTTTCACTTTCTGTGATATTGAACTTGTACGGTAAACGAGGTTCTTGTAAACAGAGGCGTCCCAAACATTGGGGTGGCTGTATCTTTTTGATTTTAATTTCCCTAAGCTATAGGACCATAAGTGGAAGTGCCCTAGGCTCTGTTGCTTTGTTTTTTAGATGTTTCAGGAAACACCATACACTTCTCCCGAGTGTCTGTTGGCAGTTTACATCCCGCCCATCAGCATAACAAGGCTCCCAGTTCTCCATGGCCTGTCCTGCCTTTCTGGATTTTACACTTTTTTCAGATGGCCCTTTTGACCGGGGGGAAGTGAGACTTCATTGTAGTGCAGATTTCCTTTGCAAGCTTGCTTGGTTGGCCAAAAAGGGCGTATGCGTTTTTTCCTGAATATATTCAGGAAAAAACGCATACGCCCTTTTTGGCCAAGTGCATCATTGTGGACGTTCTGCCTCTTTTCCTATGCTTTCAATGCAATTCCAGTCTACCTCCTGAAATCGGTTTCCTGCAATTCTGCCCCGCTTTCAAGTCCTCTTGGCAGCCTTACTTCAGTATATTTTTGGACGATAGCTGTCATTTATAACTCTGCAGGTTTGTGAATTACAGTGCCCCTGAGCTCCTTTCTTCAACTCGCTTTCTTGTGAGCTGGCCGCAACACCGCAGGATGGCTTCAGGCCCTAATCTGGTTCCGGCACGGCACGCTGAGCCTTTGGTTATTTCCTCTTCCTGGTGGGAAATGAGAGTTAAATTTGCCCGTCCAGACACCTCCAGCTAGTCTCTCATTGGTTCTCGCTATTCCTGTTCATCTTCCGCAGAAATTGCAAACTGGGCCAAACAGGAGGTTAAAGGGACTGACTCTCCAAGTCGGGAGAGTGTTAGTAAAGCGTCTGGAATGTTGCACCCGAGTACCAGGGTACGAAAACTGAGACATATTTGAACACGTCTCCCGATCACATGGTTGATCATACTCTAGGTTCCACATGCATGTTTTAGCTGAAGGAAGAATACCTTAAACCTGGGTAGTTGAAACCCGTGGAATGGGTACCATGCAATATGACTTCAAAGGGTCTTCATTTGCTCACCGAACCTCTCCAATCCTATCACTGCTGCGTTTATGTCCCTGTACACATGCTTGATTCTCTTTCGGAGACATAGCAATCCATAGGTTTTAAGATACTTAAGAGTCAGGTACATTCTTAGGCGTTTAATATGGGGTGTCGAGTCCATTTCGTTGAGCAAGGAGTAGCTCTTGTCTATTCCATATTTGGCTTAAGGAACTTTATCTGTGCTCATTTCAATCTCTGGTTTTATGCAGCACCCCAACTCACCTTTACCCTTAAACAAGCATAAGTTGGTTTTCTAAATTTGAGACCCTGTTCTGTTCTGTAATTCAGTTCCTGTGTAGCCAAGTTTACATTCCGTGTATTACTGATATCTTATGATGTTTCTTTTTCTGTGTGACTTATTTCAGTTAGAATCATCGTACCTGAATCCACTCATTGTGCTGCTACGGGCCTGATGACATAGATTTCACTGCTGAGTGATACTGCATTGTACGTAAGTACCACAAGTTCTTTATCCATTTTTCACTTTCTGTGATATTGAACTTGTACGGTAAACGAGGTTCTTGTAAACAGAGGCGTCCCAAACATTGGGGTGGCTGTGTCTTTTTGATTTTAATTTCCCTAAGCTATAGGACCATAAGTGGAAGTGCCCTAGGCTCTGTTGCTTTGTTTTTTAGATGTTTCAGGAAACACCATACACTTCTCCCGAGTGTCTGTTGGC
Source organism: Globicephala melas (assembly GCF_963455315.2). Lineage (NCBI taxonomy): Eukaryota > Metazoa > Chordata > Mammalia > Artiodactyla > Delphinidae > Globicephala > Globicephala melas. The sequence continues at coordinate 278 of NW_027208078.1, read as the reverse complement.
AGTTTACATCCCGCCCATCAGCATAACAAGGCTCCCAGTTCTCCATGGCCTGTCCTGCCTTTCTGGATTTTACACTTTTTTCAGATGGCCCTTTTGACCGGGGGGAAGTGAGACTTCATTGTAGTGCAGATTTCCTTTGCAAGCTTGCTTGGTTGGCCAAAAAGGGCGTATGCGTTTTTTCCTGAATATATTCAGGAAAAAACGCATACGCCCTTTTTGGCCAAGTGCATCATTGTGGACGTTCTGCCTCTTTTCCTATGCTTTCAATGCAATTCCAG
>NW_027208077.1:0-16870 GCF_963455315.2 Globicephala melas | reverse complement strand
TCTACACTTTCTCTGAAAAGTTTTATAGTTTTTATAGTTTTACATTTTACAGGTAAACCTATGGTTCATTTTGAGCTTATTTTTCATGGGTTGAAGTTCATACTCAAACAACTGATGTCCAGTTGTTCACTTGTTAAAGACTATCTTTTTTCTACTGAATTATTTTGACAACTTGGTCAAAATCAATTAACTAACCATATATTTGTGAGTCTATGTCTGGACTTCCTATGTTACACTGATCTACACATCTGTCCTTTTTCCAATAACACATTGTCTTAATTACTGTAGCTTTACATTAAGCTTTGAAAATCAAGTGGTACTTCCCATTCCCAGAAAATGCATTTACTTCCCCCAGGACCAAATGCGTATAGTGTGCTGGAATCTTTTCATGAGCAAACGTAGGTCTGGTACAGAGACAAAGGGTCAAGCTGCGGGGTGGTCATAGAAAACAAATGCTAGGATCTTGCAGGCCCAGAGTCTGGCATCTCCCTCCTTGTCACTCAGCCCAAGGCAGAATCAAAAACCACCTGTACCATGAGAGACGCGTTCAGTGTCACTATTGACACAATGACAACCTACCACAAAGCTTCCACCCTGGCTCACTGGGGGTTTGCTCCTGAGAAGGTAACAGGAATAAGGACCAAAGAGAATGATTAGATGATCTCATTAAAAATTGAGGAACGTTAAAAAAGATCAAGAGATGAGAGACGTACAATTTTGCTTTACGTATAAGGAAATAAGACCCAAGGAAGCCTTTCTACCTCCAATCAATCTGGAAATCATCCCTCCAAAATCATAAGAAATTTTTTTAAAAAACAGCTAGGCAAGATATAGAGGTGGCAGTCCTATTATACTTAGAGGAAAATGGCAAGTTTTAGGCTCATGTAAATGGGAAGAGAAGCCATCCAAGACAGTAATTACTTTATAGCACTAACCCCATCAAGAAGGCACCACCCTCATGACATCATTTTAACCTAACTACCACGAAAAAGCCCTACTTGCTAAAGGCATCACATTGGGGGTTAAGGCTTCAACATATAAATGGAGGGGTGGTAGGTACCAATACTCAGCCCATAACAAAAACTGAGTTTATGGGGGCCATTTTGTTCAAAACTGGAAAGTCAGCAACATTTGAGGTGCAGAAAGAAATAGTTATCTGCAATGGATAGTACATAGATTTATGGAAGAAAATAGCTACCTTGGACCTTGAGCAGTGAAAAAGAATGATACAGGAAATTCCATACACCAGTGACATGACAAAGCAGAGAGCGTTCCCTTATCTGCAACTGGCTGAAGGTTCTTATTAATGCATTTCAAAGCAGAGCCCCGTTGTATATTACTTATAGGTTGTTAGATATGATTATACTTTACTAAAATGCTTTTTGTTGTCATTCCATGGTGTGGGTTGATCCTCCTCCATCATTTCACATTTTTATCATTACCATTGCAAAATCATGAGTCTATAAGCATTCCAGGCATTAACATTATTGCATACTGGAACGAACTGAGCCCTGCCTGAAAATTTTAAGTGACATTCTGGTGTGTTGAATGGACAAACCAGGTACACAATATCCCAAACAACCCATGACTTTGGCCAAGCTTATTGCAACTGGAACATCCAACATCCAACACATTAAACTCATATTCAAAGTAAATCCTTTCAAGATGAACAGAATACTAATTCAAAAGGATTCAAGATGCTGTGAAGATTTGGGAATTCAAGACAATGGGAAATACTAAAAGCAAAAAAGGATCTATTGGCTTGGCCAAAAAGTTTGTTCGGGTTTTTCCATACCATCTTTTTTTTTTTTTTTAACATCTTTATTATCTTATATATCCAACATGATGGTTTAAAAGACAAACCTTAGAGAGAACAGATTTTGGATAAGAATGCAAATAAAATGAAATTACAGAAAAGTGTGTCCTCCATTAGAAGGTGGCCCAGGAGACTTGTCCTCCTCTAGGCTTACTGCCTATAATTTAAGAATAATTAACGTGTAAATTTAAATAATTATTATGGGGATGTATGAGTGTGGGTCTCTATGTGTGCTGTTTGTGTGCGTGTACCTGCATGTGCATGAATGTTCTTTGCAGTAAAGAAGAAAACACAAAGAGCTCAACATCATTAATCATTAGAGAAATGCAAATCAAAACTACAATGAGATATCATCTCACACCAGTCAGAATGGCCATCATCAAAAAATCTAGAAACAATAAATGCTGGAGAGGGTGTGGAGAAAAGGGAACACTCTTGCACTGCTGGTGGGAATGTGAATTGGTTCAGCCACTATGGAGAACAGTATGGAGGTTCCTTAAAAAACTACAAATAGAACTACCATATGACCCAGCAATCCCACTACTGGGCATATACCCTGAGAAAACCGAAATTCAAAAAGAGTCATGTACCAAAATGTTCATTGCAGCTCTATTTACAATAGCCCGGAGATGGAAACAACCTAAGTGCCCATCATCGGATGAATGGATAAAGAAGATGTGGCACATATATACAATGGAATATTACTCAGCCATAAAAAGAAACGAAATTGAGCTATTTGTAATGAGGTGGATAGACCTAGAGTCTGTCATACAGAGTGAAGTAAGTCAGAAAGAAAAAGACAAATACCGTATGCTAACACATATATATGGAATTTAAGAAAAAAAAAATGTCATGAAGAACCTAGGGGTAAGACAGGAATAAAGACGCAGACCTCCTAGACAAAGGACTTGAGGTTATGGGGAGGGGGAAGGGTAAGCTGTGACAGGGCGAGAGAGAGTCATGGACATATACACACTAACAAACGTAGTAAGGTAGATAGCTAGTTGGAAGCAGCCGCATGACACAGGGAGATTGGCTTGGTGCTTTGTGACAGCCTGGAGGGGTGGGATAGGGAGGGTGGGAGGGAGGGAGACGCAAGAGGGAAGAGATATGGGAACATATGTATATGTATAACTGATTCACTTTGTTATAAAGCAGAAACTAACACACCATTGTAAAGCAATTATACCCCAATAAAGATGTTAAAATAAAAAATTAAAAAAAAAAAAAAGAAGAAGAAAACACAAAGAAAAATGACCAGAAAGGAAAAAAAAATTGAGAGGCAGAAAATTTTTAACATTTAACAAATCTTCAAATAGGTAAATGATATACAGTCATCATATCTCTTCATTTTGCACATTTGATGACAAAAATCAGTATTATTTGATCCTAAACAAGATACGATCACGCTTTATCAGTCTGTCACAGAAGACTATTAACATAGCAGGGTGAAAAAATTTTTTCCATCTGGCACCAACATGTTTCTTAGGGAGGCTACAGTCTTGGTTTAAAACAAACAAACAAACAAAACCCTCTGATAAATATTTGGGGAAGGAAGCTAAAAATCTTAGGGCATGGCTTGCTAAAAGATAAAGGATCAAAGCATATACTTAAACTGCTTTTAAGAATAAACAAACAGAGCAGAAATTTCAGGGACAAGAGAAATGGTCAAATGTCTGCAATCAAGTTGGAAGAAAAGACCTTTAATAAAGGCCATTATTAAAATGAATTAATAAATTTTATTGCTTTAGTACAGTTTTAGATTTAGAGAAAAATTGAGCAGATAGTAATAGAGTTCCATATATTCACCCCTCACCTCTGCATGGTTTCTCTTATTATCAATATCTTACATTAGAATAATGCCTAGCATTTGTAATATTTATCATTAATGAACAAATATTGACACATTATTATTAACTATAGTCCATAGTTTGTATTAGGGTTCACTTTGTGTGTTAAACATTTTTTGGACTTTGACAAAAGCATAATGATGCACATCTATCATTACAGTTCCATACAGAAAAAAGTTTCACTGCCCCCAAATCCCCTGTGCTTCACCTATTCATCCCTTTATTCCTACCCTTCCTCCCACCCCCTCCCAACTTTTTACAAGTGGATATGGTGTCTTACTCATCTTGGTGCACCTAGCACTGTACCTGATTTATAGTTGCCACTCACATGTTCTTAAAATGAATCCAACTCAATTAAACAAATGCAGGCTTAAGGCAGGTCTTGAACAGTAACAGTAAAGAACACGAGGAAATTTGAACACCAAAGGGATCAGAAATTGCTCCAGGTCAGGTCCTCTGGAAAGCAGATGCCAAAACAAGGTAAAAGTGCAGTAGATTTATTGGGAGGCAATGCCTAGAAACGATTGGGGAGAAGAAGCAGAAGTAGGCAGGAAAGTGTTTAAATCACAAAGCAGGTTCATTACCTGTGAGAACAGAGAGAGTAGGAAAGAAAACTAGATAGGAAGAGCCTCAGACTGAAGTGCAGCTCTGGGATCCCAGCTAGCCCAACATGGAGCTCCAGAGCAAATAATCCATCAGAGGATTTCCACATTGCACAGAAATGACCAGGCCCTTTACCTTCACCATGCTTATGCACTGGTTAGCGCTGCTTAGGGAGAGTGTGTCTTTGGCTCCAAAGCTGCAATGGATCCTGAAAGCAATGCAACAAGAGGCTGTCAACTGACTATCCTTCATTTGATAGGTTCTCTCTCGAAAAGAGATCTGAGAGACACCTCACCATGACTGCCGCAGACACTTAGCACAAGAGAGAAGAGCTAGGCAGCTTCGTCTTTATCCAAAGGCAATTCTTCATGTTGTGGTTTCATCATGTTGTTGAAAATATCCTGGATTTCAAAAATTTCAGAATAATACCTTCTGAAAGTTGCATATATATAAATATGCTCCTTAACTAAATACGAATGTATCTATTGTTTTGAATTATGACTTCCAACCTCCTTAAAATAGAACATTAAGAGCTACTTGCCTGCCACTCAATTGCCAGGCAGTTTTCCCACCCACACTGCCTGAAATCTACCCATTTATCTATTCCTTCATTAATTTTTATGCGTGGGAACTTCTCTTGGGTGTTCACTTTCTAAAACTGGATATGCATACATTTACTTGAAGATTTTCAAAGTTGAATATTTATGAAAATATGTCAATGCAAAACATGTATTATTAGCAGGATTTAAACTAGAAAGAATGATTCCATTTCTATTGAATAGATAACATCTCTTAAAGTTCCTAAACAAGGAAAAAAGAAATCACGTAGTTTTTCCAAGGAAAGCACATGGATAGTGCATGCAATCTGTGAAACTATATTTCTTCTCTTTTAGTACTTCCTACATTTCTGTTTTTCTACCAGCTTTTAAAATACTAGATATGGCTCAAGACACATACCTAATTTAAAGCATTTTCTTACAAATGTTTCAATGGCTGTCATGGAAACTGCTGAGAACAATTCATCGTAAAGATCTGGCATTAATGATCATATTTGAGGTCCCTTGCCCTGGAGGATACTCGACAGGTATCCTCCAGTCGAGCTACCATCTTTTATAAAAATCCTCTGAATAGGATCATTTGGTTGAAACAGTTATATAACACAAGACTCTAGCTCATTATACAAACTAAACAAATGATTAAATTAGTCTAAGATCATTTATATTAACTGATCTCAAAACACATATTAAAAAGTAACTTTCTAGAGATAGGTTCAAGATGGCAGAACAGAAGGAGGTGTTCTCACTCCCTCTTACGAGAACAACAAAATCAAAACTAACTACTGAACAATCATCGACAGGAAGACACTAGAACTCACCAAAAAAGATACCCCACATCCAAAGACAAAGGAGAAGCCACAAGGAGATGGTAGGAGGGGGGCAATCACAATAAAATCAAATCCCATAACCAGTGGGTGGGTGACTCACAAACTGGAGAACACTTATACCACAGAAATCCACCCACTGGAGTGAAGTTTCTAAGCCCCACATCAGGCTTCCCAAGTTGGGGGTAGGCAACGGGAGGAAGAATTCCTAGAGAATCAGGCTTTTAAGGCTTTAATTGCAGGACTTCAACAGGACTGGGGGAAACAGAGACTCCACTCTTGGAGGGCACACACAAAGTAGTGTGCACATCGGGACCAAGGGGAAGGAGCAGTAACCCCATAGGAGACTGAACCAGAACTACCTGCTAGTGTTGGAGGGTCTCCTGCAGAGGTGGGGGTGGCTGTGTCGCACCGTGAGGACAAGGACACTGGCAGCAGAAGTTCTGGGAAGTACCCCTTGGTGTGAGCCCTACCACAGTCCACCATTAGCCCCACCAAAGAGCCAGGGAAGGCTCCAGTGTTGGGTCCCTTCAGACCAAACAACCAACAGGAAGGGAACCCAGGCCCACCCATCAGCAGACAAGCAGATTAAAGTTTTACTGAGCTCTGCCCACCAGAGCAACAGCCAGCTCTACCCACCACCAGTCCCTCCCATCAGGAAACTTGCACAAGCCTCTTAGATAGCCTCATCCACCAGAGGTAAGACAGCAGAAGCAAGAAGAACTACAACCCTGCAGCCTGTGGAACAAAAACCACATTTACAGAAGATAGACAAGATGAAAAGGCAGAGGACTATGTACCAGATGAAGAAACGAGGTAAAACCCCAGGAAAACAACTATATGAAGTGGAGATAGGCAACCTTCCAGAAAAAGAATTCAGAATAATGATAGTGAAAATGATCCAAGACCTTGGAAAAAGAATGGAGGCAAAGATGGAGAAGATGCAAGAAATGTTTAACAAAGATCTAGAAGAATTAAAGTACAAACAGAGATGAACAATACAATAACTGAAATGAAAAATACACCAGAAGGAATCAATAGCAGAATAACTGAGGGAGAAGAATGGCTAAGTGACCTGGAAGACAGAATGGTGGAATTCACTGCTGCAAAACAGAATGAAAGATATGAAGACAGCCTAAGAGACCTCTGGGACAACATTTAACACAACAACATTCTCATTATAGGGGTCCCAGAAGGAGAAGAGAGAGAGAAAGGACCTGAGAAAATATTTGAAGAGATTACAGTCAAAAGATTCCCTAACATGGGAAAGGAAATAGCCACGCAAATCCAGGAAGCACAGAGAGTCCCATGCAGGATAAACCCAAGGAGAAACATGCTGAGACACATCATAATCAAATTGGCAAAAATTAAAGACAAAGAAAAATTATTGGAAGCATCAAGGGAAAAATGACAAATAACATATAAGGGAACTCCCATAAGGTTAACAGCTGATTTCTCATCAGAAACTCTACAAGCCAGAAGGGAGTGGCATGATATACTTAAAGTGCTGAAAGGGAAGAATCTAAAACCAAGATTACTCTACGCAGCAAGGATCTCATTCAGATTCGATGGAGAAATCAAAAGCTTTACAGACAAGCAAAAGCTAGGAGAATTCAGCACCACCAAACCACCTCTACAACAAATGCTAAAGGAACTTCTCTAAGTGGGAAACACAAGAGAACAAAAGGACCTAAAAAACCAAACCCAAAACAATTAAGAAAATGGTAATAGGAACATACATATCGATAATTACCTTAAACGTGAATGGATTAAATGCTCCAACCAAAAGACACAGGCTTGCTGAATGGATACAAAAACAAGACCCATATATATGCTGTCTCCAGAGACTCACTTCAGACCAAGGGACACATACAGACTGAAAGTGAGGGGATGGTAAAAGATATTGCATGCAAATGCAATGATCCACAACCTATGGGATGCAGCAAAAGCAGTTCTAAGAGGGAAGTTTACAGCTATACAAGCCTACCTCAGGAAACAAGAAAAATCTCAAATAAACAATCTAACGTTACACCTAAAGGAACAAAAGAAAGAAGAACAAACGAAACCCAAGTTAGCAGAAGGAGAGAAATCAAAAAGAATAGAGTAGAAATAAATGAAATCGAAACAAAGAAAACAATAGAAAAAAATCAATAAAACTAAAAGCTGGTTCTTTGGGAAGATAAAATAAATTGATAAACCATTAGCCAGACTCATCAAGAAAATGAGGGAGAAGACTCAAATCAATAAAATTGAAATGAAATGAAATGAAAAAGGAGAAGTTACAACAGACACCACAGAAATACAAAGCATCCTAAGAGATTACTACAAGCAACTCTATGCCAATAAAATGGACAACCTGGAAGAAATGGACAAATTCTTAGAAAGGTATAAACTTCTAAGACTGAACCAGGAAGAAATAGAAAATATGAACAGACCAATCAGAAGTAATGAAATTGAAACTATGATTAAAAATCTTCCAACAAACAAAAGTCCAGGACCAGGTGGCTTCACAGGTGAATTCTATCAAACATTTAGAGAAGAGCTAACACCCATCCTTCTCAAAGTCTTCCAAAAAATTGCAGAAAAAGGAACACTCCCAAACTCATTCTATGAGGCCACCATCACTCTGATACCAAAACCAGACAAAGATACTATAAAAAAAGAATATTATAGATGAATATCACTGATGAATAGAGATGCAAAAATCCTCAACAAAATACTAGCAAACAGAATTCAACAACACATTAAAAGGATCATACACCATGATCATGTGGGATTTATCCCAGGGATGCAAGGATTATTCAATATATGCAAATCAATCAATGTGATACACCATATTAACAAATTGAAGAAGAAAAACCATATGATCATCTCAGTAGATGCAGAAAAAGCTTTTGACAAAATTCAACACCCATTTATGATAAAAACTCTCCAGAAAATGGGCATAGAGGGAACCTATCTCTATGTAATAAAGGCCATATACAACAAACCCACAGCAAACATCCTTCTCAATGGTGAAACACTGAGCGCATTTCCTCTAAGATCAGGAACAAGACAAGGATATCCACTCTCACCACTACTACTCAACATAGTTTTGGAAGCCCTAGACACAGAAATCAGAGAAGAGAAAGAAATAAAAGGAATACAAATTGGGAAAGACGAAGTAAAACTGTCACTCTTTGCAGATAACATGATACTATACATAGAGAATCCTAAAGATGCCCCCAGAAAACTACTAGAGCTAATCAATGAATTTGGTAAATTTGCAGGATACAAAATTAATGCACAGAAATCTCTTCAATTCCTATACTAATGATGAAAAATCTGAAAGAGAAATTAAGGAAACACTCCCATTTACCATTGCAGCAAAAAGAATAAAACACCTAGGAATAAACCTACCTAGGGAGACAAAGACCTTTATGCAGAAAACTATAAGACACTGAAGAAAGAAATTAAAGATGATACCAACAGATAGAGAGATATACCATGTTCTTGGATTGGAAGAATCAATATTGTGAAAATGACTATACTACACAAAGCAATCTATAGATTCAACGCAATCCCTATCAAGTTACCAATGGCATTTTTACAGAACTAGAACAAAAATCTCAAAATTTGTATGGAAACACAAAAGACCCCTAATAGCCAAAGCAGTCTTGAAGGAAAAAAACGGAGCTGGAGGAATCAGACTCCCTGACTTCAGACTATACTACAAAGCTACAGTAATCAAGACAATATGGTACTGGTACAAAAACAGAAACATAGATCAATGGAACAAGATAGAAAGCCCAGAGATTAAACCCACACACCTATGGTCAACTAATCTATGACAAAGGAGGCAAGGATATACAATGGAGACAAGACAGTTTCTTCAGTAAGTGGTGCTGGGAAAACTGGACAGCTACATGTAAAGGAATAAAATTAGAACACTCCCTAACACCATACACAAAAATAAACTCAAAATGGATTAGAGACCTAAATGTAAGACCAGACACTATAAAACTCTTAGAGGAAAACATAGGAAGAATCCTCTTTGACATAAATCACAGCAAGATCTTTTTTGATCCACCTCCTAGAGTAATGGAAATAAAAACAAAAGTAAACAAATGGGACCTAATGAAACTTCAAAGATTTTGCACAGCAAAGGAAACCATAAACAAGATGAAAAGACAACCCTCAGAATGGGAAAAAATATTTGCAAATGAATCAAAGGACAAAGGATTAATCTCCAAAATACATAAACAGCTCATGCAGCTCAATATTAAAAAAAACAAACAACCCAATCCAAAAATGGGCCAAAGAGCTAAATAAACTTTTCTCTACAGATGGCCAAGAAGCACATGAAAAGCTGCTCAACATCACTAATTATTAGAGAAATGCAAATCAGTACTAAAATGAGGTATCACCTCATACCAGTCAGAATGGGCATCATCAGAAAATCTACAAACAACAAATGTAGGAGAGGGTGTGGAGAAAAGGGAACCCTCTTGCACTGTTGGTGGGAATGTAAATTGATACAGCCACTATGGAGAACAGTATGGAGGTTCCTTAAAAAACTAAAAATAGAATTACCATATGACCCAGCAATCCCACTACTGGGCATATACCCAGAGAAAACCATAATTCAGAAAGACACATGCACCCCAATATTCATTGCAGCACTATTTACAATAGCCAGATCATGGACGCAACCTAAATGCTCATCGACAGATGAATGGATAAAGAAGATTTGGTACATATATACAATGGAATATTACTCAGCCATAAAAAGGAACGAAATTGGGTTATTTGTAGAGACGTGGATGGATCTAGAGACTGTCATACAGAGTGAAGTGAGTCAGAAAGAGAAAAACAAATATCGTATATTAACGCATATATGTGGAACCTAGAAAAATGGTACAGATGAACCGGTTTGCTGGGCAGAAATTGAGACGCAGATGTAGAGAACAAACGTATGGACACCAAAGGGGGAAAGCTGTGGGGGGGTGGGTGTGGTGGTGGGATGAATTAGGAGATTGGGATTGACATGTATACACTAATATGTATAAAATAGATAACTAATAAGAACCTGCTGTATAAAAAATAAATAAAAATAAAATAAATAAAAAATTTTAAAAAGTAACTTTCTAGAATGAGTTTCACAAAGTAATGAGAAAAATAAGCTTGAGGTTTTATTCAAGCTGGTATTGTGTTAGTACCCACTTTGTTTGTTTAATACTTATAAATAAAAGTTATCTTTGATTAAAATGAAACATATCCCTCAAGTAATTATTAGTAATTATATGAAAGTTGTGTTTACTGATACCCCCCAAACTTGATTCTCTTTTAATGTTTTCCCTCCCAGTAAATGGCATCTCCATTCAGGAATACCAAGTTCTATTAATTTTATCTACAACATATATCACTATCCTCTCTTCTTCACTACCACAACTCAGTCTAAAAAAAATTATCTCTTTCCTGAACTGTTGCAATCATTTCTTAAATAATCTCATGCTCTCTTGCTATATAATTTCCAGATAACAGCCAGAGTGAAAAATTTTTAATGCAAATTTATCATCTCACTATTGTTCTTCAAACGCTTTATGGCTTCTGTTTACAGTTAGAATAATCTGAAATCTTACTCTGATACCATGCCCTGTGTTGTCTCCAGCATCCTTTCCCACCTTTCCAGGTAATCACTGGTCTCTCGACTTGCACCCCATTTTTTTTCTCCTCAAGCCTTTGCCCACCCTATGTTTGCTGCTTTAAATTTCTTTCTCCCTTTCTTTTCTGTAATGATTACTATTTATCTTTTTGGTCTCAAGGTAAATATCGCTTCTTCAAAAAGAAAATTTTCCCTAGCAAGGAAGATTGCATTATTGGCCTTAGTTATTCTTCCCTCTCTGCATCCATGGTCTTGCTGTATCCTCACTGTGGCAGAGAGCATTCCCCTGCCTTTGACTTTGGACTTGGCTATATGACTTGTGTAATAGTGACCGTGCTTCAGCTGTGAGCCTAGGTCTTAAGAGGGCTCAGGGGGTATATCAGTCAGGGTTCTCTGGAGAAACAGGACTACTAGAGACAGAGAGAAATTTTAAGAAACTGGCTTATGTGATTGTGGGGTCTGTCAAGTCCAAAATCTGCAGGCTGGAAACTCAGGTAAGATATGGTGCTACAGTCTTAGCCCAAAATCCATGAGCCAGGCCAGTAGTCTGGAAACTCAGGCAGGATTTCTAAACTGTAGTCTTGAAGCAGAACTTCTCCAGAAAACTGCAGTTTTTGCTCATAAAGCTTTCAGCTGATGGTTGAGGTCCACTTATGTTATAAAGATTTTTTTTTATTAGTAGACTTTATTTTTTAGTGTCTTTTAAAAGATAGACTTTATTTTTTGAGTTATTTAGATTGAAAGAAAAATTGAGCTGGTACTACAGAGTTCCTATATGCCCCTCAGGCCCTGGTTTTCCCTTTTATTAACTTCTTACATTAATATGTTACATTCTGGGGAAGTTTGGGATTAGCAGATGCAAACTATTATGTAGAATGGATAAACAACAAGGTCCTACAAGGATAAAAAACAAGGTTCCTGTTTAGCACAAGCAGCTATATTCATAGTCTTGGGATAAACCATAATGGAAAAGAATATGAGAAAGAATATATGTATGTGTATAACTGAATCACTCTGCTGTACAGCAGAAAATAACACACCATTGTAAATCAACTATACTTCAATAAAATAAATTTTTTTTAAATGTGCTACATTTGTTCCAATTAACGAACCAGTTGAGGCATATATTAACTTAAACATGAGTTCTCATGTCTCCAACTCTAATCTCTTATCACATGAATCATTCTAGCCTCCTCCCTTTGTTGTAACCTCCAACACCAACAGTGAGAAACCCACCTCCCACCGTCTGCTGTCTCTAAGTGTTCACTTCCAGTATACGTGAACAGCAGTTATCAGAATTGTTAACCTGTACCCCCATGGGAGACAACGTTATGAACTAAAGTGCTTATATGCAGTACTTTTTGCCTTTAGTCTTACAAACTCTGTTTATTTCTAAAATTGCTTAGGTTAGACTTTTTACCCACCCTCCTCACTGAGGTTTTTTCATGCATGTGTAACTCTTTACTGCATTCTTTACTAGAATTGCCTGACCTCCAGGTAATTTTTTTTTTTTTTTGCACACATTAAAGTTCATTCTTTGTGTTGTACAGTTTTAAGGATTTTGACAAATGCATAATGTCATGTATTCAAGATTACAGTATTATACAGAATAGTTTCACCACCCTAAAATCCCTTACACTTCAACCTATTCATTGCCCTCTGACTCCATCCTCCACCGAACCCCTGGCAAACATTGACCTTTTTATTATCTCTATAGTTTCTTTCTTCCAGAATATAATATAATTGAGATCATACAGTATATAGCCCATTCAGACTGGCTTTTTTCACTTAGCAATATGCATTTGAGTTTCCTCCATGTCTTCTTGTGAGTTGACAGCTCATTTCTTGCCGCCGAATAACATTCCACTGTATGGGTGTACCACAGTTTGTTTAACCATTCACATACAAAGAACATACTGTACTTCCACTTTTTAAGTGATTATGAATAAAACTGCTATAAACATTTGTGTACAGGTTTTTGGGTAGACATAAGTTTTCAACTCAATTGGTAAGTATTTAGGAGCACAACTGTATGATAAGACTATGCTGAGCTCTGTGAGAAACTGTTTTCCAAAGTGGCTGACCCATTCTGCATTCCTGTCCGTAGTGAGTGAGAGTTCCTGTTGTTCTGCATTCTTGTCTGTACTTAGTATCATCAGCTTTTTCAGATTTTAGCCATTTGAATAGGTATGTAATAGTATCTCATTGTTGCTTAATTTGCAATTCTCTCATGAAAAATTATGTTGAACATCTTTTCATATGATTACCTGTTATCTGTATATCTTCTTAGGTGAGGTGTCTGTTCAGATCTTTTGCCCATTTTTAATAGAGTTGTTTGCTTTCTTATTGTTGAGTTTTAAGAGGCCATTATATATTTTGGATACAAGTCTTTTATCAGATATCTGTTTTGCAAATATTTCACCTCAATATATTGCTTGTTTTTTCATTTTCTTAACAGTGTCTCTCACAAAGCGAAATATTTTAAGTCTGACTTAATGTTCTCATTGCTATTCAGTATTATGGCAATGGTATTTGATTAGTTTTCAGTTTTGACCTATTAAAATAAAGCTGCTATGAACATTCCTGTACATGTCTTTTGGTAAACACACGTAGGCATTTCTATTGAGTACATACTTAGGAATGGAACTGCTGATTCATAATGGATGCATATGTATAGCTTCAGTAGCTACTGCCAAAAGTTTTTCAAAAGTGGCTGTACCAGTTTACATTTGCCTCTTTAGTGTACAGTTGGCAGTTGAGCACAGGGCTTCATAAAACCTTCCGAGACCTCTAATGTTCAGCCAGGTTTGAGACCCCCTGTTTAAGAACTCCCCAGAAGCCTTAACTGATCGATCCAGATTCTCCATTCTATACTGTTTCTCAAGAAATTCCTGAAAATCTCCACATCAATTCTTGGCCTTTCCAATCCTGGTTACCACATAGCTACTCTTTGTCACTTGTCACACACACATACACACACACACACCATCACCACCACCAAGTAGTTATATATTTTTTTAAAGCAGGACAACATCATGTATTTCCTGATTTTAACATCTCTAAGGATCTCCACCTCCATTTATATTTTATTACACCTACGCTGTTTCATGGGTTTCCCCTCAAATCTCTATAGATTTAGGTCCAGACACAGTGTAAATTTTCTAGGAAGTTCAAACAACCCCTCGGTCTGCCACCTAAAGTTGCCCTCAGCTGCCGTAGGCTTTGCCAGTTGGGACCCACTGGCCCTCATACAGATCCTGGTAGACAAGGATTTGCTTGTATTATATTTTAGAAGGGCACAGGTACAAGACTGGATAAACAATCATTGATTTTTTGAAAACAGCATTAGGCTGTGTTCTCCCTGTGGCTTAGCAACAAGACCATGCACACGTGGAAGGAGCATCACATGGAGACTGAAGCCCGGAGCTTGGAGACACAGCTCACGGAAATGAGAAAGAAGGTCAGATGCTGCTCAAACTCCATATAATAAAATTTTGTTTTAATGGTTACATTTCTAGGAATCACATCCTTGTTTTGCAGCAGCTGGGCACCAATCTATTTCTCTGAAGTGAATTAGCAAGCAAAAAGGAGTATTCTTCCTATAGCAAGTGGAAAATGAAAATGATAAGCAGAAGCCCCCAGACCTAAGCTATTTTTCCCCCAAACTCTTTGAGGGGGAGAACAGATAGCTTTTACTACAGAGATAAATGGTATGTTGGAGCTGGAATGAGGTAGATAGACTACATGGAATTTTGTAGAACCAAGTAGTACTGTTCTAGAGTCGAACCTATTGACATCAGTGCAAAAGAACATACAAAATGTATTTATAACCTCATAAGCAAATTGTAAGAGTGTTGTACAAACTCTTGCTCCCAGTTTAGTACAGACCCATAGCTTTCAAGATTGACTTGAATATGAGTCCATCTGCCCTTCCCCTATTTATCCTTCCACCTGCTGTGTCATCCTGTCTCACTATTCACTTTCCCTAAACATGCTATAGATTTCATGACTTTGTGACTTTTTCATGCCATTCCCTTCCATTGGAATGCCTTCCTCCCTCTTCTCATGCTTCATTTTTATTTCCCCCATTTCTACTTTTAAAAACCAGCTCAAATGCCACCTCTTCCAGGAAGTCTTCCTTAAATTTTCTCAGTATTACAAGGCATGTATTTCTTTTTTCCCCAATAGTATTTCTTTACAGTTCTGTTTAGTACTTATTGTATTTGGCCTCAGTTTATGTTTAGTACATTTATAAGTACCTTCATGTATTACATGGTAATCTTTTTAGGGGCAAGATTCTACCTTATTTATTGAAACTTTATATTCCTCATATCACCTGGACAATACCTTGGACATAGTAAGTGCTATACAAACTTGAATTATATTTGTCCAAGAAAAAAGAGAAGGATTTATGGAGGTTAATCGTCTCAGATAATGCCTTACAAAAACAAAAAACAAAACAGGAGAACACGAATCATCTATTGGAGTACGGGAATGGCTTCCTTTTATAGTTACTTTCATAACCACTTCCTGTAGCCGTGGGATTTCACCTATGCAATATTTTTTCTTTCCCGAGTTTCGACTCCATCTTCTCACCAAGATCACCTAGTGCCCTGGCAACTCCCGATTTCATGAGTAAAAGCTTTTTCCCAAGGCTGAATATAAAAAGAGAGAAGAAAAGCTGGCATGGCTTGAGGAAGGGGTGATGGAGAGGAACTGAGATAATCCAACTTCCCCATGATCAGAGAACACAGAGGGGAGACTTGATCAAATGTGTTTTAATGGGATTTAGATTTATTTTGTCTTGATTAATCCCTGGAGGAAATAGGTTTCCATTTCTGTAAAATAATGATGTTCTTTGCAGCACCTGCTGCCAACCGGCAATCCCACACGTGCAAGGACTCTCACATGGAGAATGGCCCACATCTCCTTCACCAATTCACCCCCCCTCCACCCTCCAAGTCCATGTGAAAGAACAGGCACCAAAGATTCCATGGCCTAAATCTGTGCTATATTATTCCAAAGAAGGATTAGGGCAATAGCCAGAAATTTTCCACTGTATCTGGATAAGTATTAACGAGAGAGAATTACAGGAGTCTGAGTAACTATTCAGTGGCTTATTTCCTTAAACGTAGGTTTTTATTGTCTGCTTTCTCTTGCGCCTGGGAGAGAACATTGCTCATGACAGGGGTTCTACAGAGTTTTGTTAAAAGTGTTGATTTATTTGTTTTTTGAACATTTATTTCTCTGTTGATCTGTGGATCTATCTATTAAATACTCCCCCACCTTTGTCTGTCTAAATTGTACCCATTATTCAAATTACTTTTTCTTCATGAAATCCTCTTGCCTGACTCTTAAATCACTTAAGGAAGAATTCTTAGTCCTTAACTGAGCAAATAGAATGAGGTTTGAGGTTCTGTTTGACCTCTCCAATTGCCTCATTTATTTGCCTGTTGCATCCAAACTTTGAGGAAATGATTAATTTGGACCAGTGATTCTCAAACTTGACCACATATTGGAATCACCTGGAGAATGCCAACCCCCCCTAGAGTTTCTGATTCAGCAAGTTTGGTGTG